>NC_065589.1:57613324-57917213 GCF_024542745.1 Macaca thibetana thibetana
CTAAAATAAAAATGAACAATGGCAAGAAAAAAAATAGAGGAATTACATACAATATTTGAATCAATTTTTAGCCTAGCCACAGCTTGCTACCTACATTTTTCTTTCCTTTCCATTTCTATTTTTCCTTATATTTTTAAAAAAATTCAGCTTTCTAGTCTCTAATGGCTCCAAATATTTCATGATGTTCATGATTATCTACTTTTTTTTTACATATTGTCCTCTATTCCCTAATTCCACAGTATAACACTTCCTTCCTGGGACCATGCTTGCTTTCAATTACACTTCTTCTTCTTCTTTTTTTTTTAATTTTACTTAAATTCTGGGATACATGTGCAGAACATGCACATTTATTACATAGGTATACATGTGCCATGGTAGTTGGTCACACATATTGATCCATCCTCTAGGTTCTCTCCCTTCTCCTCCATCCCACAACAAGCCCTGGTCTGTGTTGTTCCTCTCCCTGTGCTCATGTGTTCTCACTGTCAACTCCTATTTATAAGTGACAACATGCAGTGTTTAGTTTTCTGTTCCAGAGTTAGTTTGCTGAGGATGACAGCTTCCAGCTTTATCCATGTCTCTGTAAAGGGCATGATGTCATTCATATTTATGGCTGCATAGTGTTCCATGGTATACATGTACCACATTTTTCTTTATCCAGTCTATCATTGATAGGCATTTAAGTTGGTTCCATGACTTTGTTATTGTAAATAGTGCTGCAGTAAACATATGTGTGCATGTGTCTTTATAGTGGAATGATTAATATTCCTTTGGGTATATACCCAGTAATGGGATTGCTCTGCCAAATGGTAGTTCTGGTTCTAGATCCATGATGAATTGCCACACTGTCTTCCACAATGGTTGAAATAATTTATATTCCTATCAATAGTGTAAAAGCCTTCCTATTTTTCCACAGCCTTGCCAGCATCTGTTGTTTCTTGACTTTTTAGTAATCAACATCCTGACTGGAATGACATAGTATATCATTGTGGTTCTGATTTGCATTTCTCTAATGATTAGTGATGTGGAGGTTTTTTTCATATGTTTGCTGGCCACGTAAATGTCTTCTTTAGAGAAGTGTCTGTTTATATCATTTGCCCACTTTTTTATGGGGCTGTTTGTTTTTTTCTTGTAAATTTGTTTAACGTCTTTGTAAATTCTGCATATTAGACCTTTGTCAGATGGGTAGATTGCAAAAATTTTCTTCCATTCTGTAGGTTGCCTGTTCACTCTGATGATAGTTTCTGATCAACAAACCTGACAAAACAAGCAATGGGGAAAGGATCTCCTATTCAATAAATGGTGCTGGAAAAACTGGCCAGCCATATGCAGAAAACTGAATCTGGACCCCTTCCTTACACCTTATACAAAAATTAATTCAATATGCACTAAAGACCTAAATGTAAAATCCAAAACCATAAAAACCTAGAAGGAAACATAGGTGTATTAGTCAGGTTTCGCTTAGAGGGATAGACCTATTAGGTTTTATATATACATATGTATCCTATTAGTTTATTAAGTATTAACTTACATGATCTCAAGGTCTCACAATACACTGTCTGCAAGCTGAGGAGCAAGGGGAGCCAGTACGAGTTGCAAAATTGAAGAACTTGGAGTCTGATGTTGAGGGCAGGAAGCATCCAGCATGGGAGAAAGATGTAGGCTGGGAGGCTAGGCCCGCCTCCCTTTTTCATGGTTTTCTGCCTGTCTTATATTCACAGGAAGCTGATTAGATTGTGCCCACCAGACTGAGGGTGGATCAGCCTTTCCCTGCCCCCTGACTCAAATGTTAATCTCTTTTGGCAACACTCACACAGACACACCCAGGATTAATACTTTGTATCCCTCAATCCAATCAATACTCAGTATTAACCATCACATACTTTTCAGGACATAAGCCAGGGCAAAGACTTCATGATGAAATTGCCAAAAGCAACTGCAACAAAAGCCAAAATTGTCAATTGGGATCTAATTAAACTAAAGAGCTTCTGTACAGCAATTATACTTCTGATAAAAGACCTGTTAAACTTTCTTCAGTTGTTTCTTTATAAATTTCCCCAGTGAACAGCCCCAACTGAACTTGGGATAGAAATAAGAAATCAATATCTTGTTGGACACAGCGGGCTCAGACTGCACAGAAGTAATCTTTAATAGATTTTTAATCCAATGTGTTAACTTGTTCATAGATCCACATTTGATCATACCTGTTATATGATATACTTTTACTAAAGTTCTGGCAAATAAATATGAAATATAATAAGGTTCTTTAAAACATTTTATTGTTATGTTGTTCTAGTTTTCTAAGGTGATAAACTTACCTTTTATTCACTCATCAAACTGTACTTCTTAATTTTCTTTTTTTTGTTTTGGTATAAACTCAGGTCAGCTGAGATCATGCCAGTGTACTACAGCCTGGGTGACAGAGCGAGATTCCATCTTAAAAAAAAAAGAAAAGAAAAGTAAAACAAAAAATGATATTGCACAGTATAATTCATATTAAAAATCACATCCAGGGGAATAAAATTTAATAAATAAAAAAGTAAAATAAAATGCATATCATCCATAGGAAGGAAGTAAAATTGTGAATTAAAATTTAACTTCTTTATTACTTATAATAAGCATACAGAATATGATTTCACAAAATATTATTTGCCCTCCCAAAGGGTATAAATGCATTTTTATCATTATATAGTCATTCATATTTTTCTAGTTTAGTTAAAAAATAGTAAATAGAATTTTTGAAAGTCCAGTACTTTACCAATCAATAAATTTCATTGTCAGATAATATCCTATATAACTTTGAATGGATAATCCAATCAAGGTACTTCATCAAAGTGATAAAAGAAGAAATCTTAACTCAGACACAGGAAACCAAAACCAAAAATTGATTTTGAAAAATGAAACATAATGCAAATTTTGCACATTAGGCTTATTACATTTTCTTCTTAATTTATGTAAAATAATTAAATGTTATGGTAATATACATTTTCAGAAATAATATAGCTCTGTATGAATTTATTTGTTCTCTGGAGTAGAAACTATTCTCATCTAGCCACTTTTAAAAACAGTTCTTGTGCTTAATTTGCAGTATTTGCCCTATTTGACAAAATTTTAACATTTTCCAATCAAGTTAAAAAGATCATGTGGAGTGTTTTATAGACCCATGCTTTTTCAACTTTAAAATATAATTCCAACAGAAAAGAGAAATGGACTATCAACTGTCCTTTTAAATCAAATTAAGTATATTATTCTGAAAGTTCAATGCATCTACTGTATTAAGTTATTAAGTTGTTAAATTCTCATTCTCTGATAGAATACAATATTTACTTATACATAATAGGAAAACAATAGTTTCTTTAAAATATAATGTTGGGCAAACTGGATGTGCACATAGAGAAGAATAAAATTGGACAAATACATCATATAATTTACAAAGATCAACTCAAAGTAGATTAATGCCTTAAATGTAAGACATAATACCTGAAATTATAAAATGACTAGAAATACATAGGCAATAGCTCTGTGTCTTTGGACTAGTCATTGTTTTGGGGTATAATGTAAAAAGCATAAGCAACGAAAGTAAAAATAGACAAATTGGATTACATTAAAAAAAAAAAAACATGAAACTTCTAGACAATGAAAGAAACAACCGAATAAAGAGACAATCTACAAAAATAGAAATCAAAATTATAATCCATATGTCTGATAAAGAGTTAAAATTCAAAATGTATAGGGAATTCAACTCAATAACAAGAAAACAACTTGATTAAAAAATGAGCAAAAGACCTCGATGTGCTTTATTTATTTATGTATGTATTTTTTTTAAAGACTTAAAGTAGATCTTACATATTCTCACCACACACACAAGTGAAGGTAACTATGTGAAGTAATGAAGATATCAAAAGAAAGACAGAGAGAGAGAGAGAAGGAAGGAAGAAAGAAGGAAAGAAGGAAGGAAAAAAGGAAGGAGGGAGGGAGGGAGGAAGGAAGGAGAAAGAAAAAAGAAAAGAAAGGAAGGAAGGAAGGAGGGAAGAAAGAAAGAAGAAAGAGAAAAAGAAAGAAAGAAGGAAAGAAAGAAAGAAAAGGAAAGAAGGAAGTAAGGCAAGAAGGACATGAGTTTTTTAATAGGAGGAAGTGAGGAAGGAAGGAAAGAAAAAACAAAAGAAGGAAACCTACAACAAGAAATATAATGTGGTTTGAAAAAAGAAAACTGGTTTTTTTTTTTTTTTCTTTTCTTTCAGAGACTGTCAACTCAAGAACAACACAAATTTTTCATGATTTTGATACTTTTGATGAAAAGGGAATACAAATGTAGTTATTCATGTAGTTTTGTGACAATATAACTGAGCATTATGCATTAAAATTATAATCTTAATGCAATTTTTCAGCATTATTTTTATTATCCTGACACCACAACTCAATATCTCTATTTCATAGCCAAATTTCTTTAATGAAATATCTAAATTTGTTGCCCTTCATATTTCATCCAACTGAAATCTATTCTTTCCTTCTGAATGTTTTTTGTTCAAATTCTTTATGTTGTTTATTATTAATCTATCCCTGGAATGATCACATCCTTTAGGGTTTGATTTTAGCTCCATTTTTGCTTCACAGTAAAAAAGAATAAAATGAAAGCTAACCATTTTTTTAAAGTCACTCCTGACAAATTCATCTATTTGATAATTTAAATTATTATTTATGGGGTAATGATTTCCAAATACACAACTATAGTTCATTAATTACTGAGGGTAAACACTGTTTTCATATTTTTTACTGAAAATTTGTAAGTGGATGTTGTGCAGCATCATATGACAAAAAATGTAAACACCGATTTCAATTTTTGCAACATGAAACTATAGATAACTGAGAAATTTGAAAGGTATAAATAACAAATAGTTTTAAATTCCTGAAAATATAAAAGGAAAGTTAGCATTTTAAGGTGAGTAAACAGAGCTATAACCTATTTAAACAAGAGTCGAATAGTAATTTTAGAAATGGAAGATATACTTATGGAAATATAAGGAGTAAAATTCTAATAAATTAATTAAGGAGTAGATAATAGTATCAAAGATTTGAAAATAGATTTGACAAAATTATGCAGAATGCAACAAAGGCATAAAATATTGAATACATAAGTGAATATATACCTGAATTTTTATATGTGTGTATGTACATGTGCAGGCTTTTGTGACATAGATGATAGAGTATAAACATCTATCACATATGAAATGGGAGTTTCACAGAGAGAAAATAGAAATAATTCAGTAGAGAAATCTTTGAAAGACAATGGCACAGGGATGTCTGTGTCCTGCCATAATGAAATAACTGTAATTAATAACTGTAATTGAATGTATTCTCTCAAAAATAGCCAAGTTTAACACAGGACAACATATATGAAGCAAGTTTTTTGAAGGATTTATATTCAGGCAGGTTAAGAAGATGATGCATGAGCAAAAGAAAGAGAAAATGAACTCTATATTCACCTCAGGTTTCTGGGTACTTTCCAGAAAACAGAGCAGGGAGTTGGAGCCCCAGCAGTTGTTGGCAGACTTACTGATATGGGCAAGACAAACCGGAACTTCAGGTTTCAGTGGCTGCTCAGGCTACTAGAAGGAAGATAGATGTAAAGCAAAAAGGTTCCAGGAGTCTTCATGTTGGGTCCTGCATATCCTATGCCAAGGTCTGGGAAGAAAGTGCACATAACAAAGCTCCAAGAATCCTAGAAAAGAGTGTTTTCATTGAGGCTAATAGTTGAGCAGAGATTCCACAGGTTGTGCAAGGTTGAAAGACATTGGAATTGCAGTCCAGTCAGAGTGGAGAGATCTCTCATTCAGCAACTTAGTCATTCAATTGATATCTCAGATCATGATTTGAGGTGCTTCCTAAACTTTGCCATTGTCTACAACAAAGGGTAAAAGC
Source organism: Macaca thibetana thibetana (assembly GCF_024542745.1). Classification (NCBI taxonomy): domain Eukaryota; kingdom Metazoa; phylum Chordata; class Mammalia; order Primates; family Cercopithecidae; genus Macaca; species Macaca thibetana. The sequence continues at coordinate 57,619,244 of NC_065589.1, forward strand.
TTTAACAAAGAATTCAATCTTTATGGGGTCAAGAAGTTAAAGTAGCAATGTGACTATTTGTCAGAAGAAAACTCAGTATCAGACACCTTGCAATCATTCACAATATCGACTATACAATAAAAATTACTAGCAATGAACTAGATGGGATTAGCGACAAATACTTTAGAACAACTGTTTCAAATGTGCTCAAGAACTTAAAAATATTGACACAATGAGTGGAGCAAATGGCAAGATTTGCAAAGAAATGAAAATTATAAAAAGAAATAAAATAGAAATCTTAAAACAATAAACTGTAACGTTGAAATGAAAATTAAAAAGACTAATCCTGCTAAGTGTTAGCAAGGTTTTGAAATAATTAAAACTCTTATTTAATATTCATAAGAAGTTAATAATTGGTGCAACCTTTTAGAAAATAATTTGTCAGGTTTTTCTTTGAAAAGTTAAATACAACTGCTCAGCATTTCCACCCCTAGAGATACACTAAAGAGAAATTAAAGTTCATTTACACACAGATTTGTGCACAAATCTTCAGAGATGCTTTATCTGAAAGCGTCCCAAATTGGAAGAAATTTTAAAGTCCGTTAGCAGATGAGTGAATAAGCAAATTGTGCTATATCATTAAGATGCAATATTTTCAGCAATTAAAAGGAATTAACTGCTGATACAGGCAACAGAATGTATGATTCTCAAAATCACTATGTTGAGTAAAATAAATCAAGCACCCCCCAAAAAATACATATTGCATGATTCCATTTATATAAAACTCCTGCAAATGCAAACTAATTTAGAGTGACCAAAATCATACCAGTGGTTTCCTGAATAAGAGTGGAGAGAAGAATGGGTTACGACATGACTGAAATGTTTTGGCTCTGTGTCCTCATCAAAATCCTACCTTGATTTGTAATCCCCATAATCCCCATGTGTCAAGGACAGGACCAGGTGGAGGTAATTGAATCATGGGGGCAGTTTCCTCCATGATGTTCTCGTGATAATGACTGAGTCTCAGAAGATCTGATGGTTTTATAAGTGTCTGGCATTTCCCCTGCTTATGCTAATTCTCTCTCCTAACATCCTGTGAAGAAGTGTCTTCCACTATGATTGTAAGTTTCCTGAGGCTTCCCCAACCATGTGAAACTGTGATTCAATTAAACCTCTTTTCTTTATAAATTACCCAGTATTGACTATTTCTTCATAGCAGCATGAGAACAGATTAATACAGTAAATTGGTAGCAGGAGTGGGGTGCTACTATAAAGGTACCCCAAAATGTGGAAGCAACTTTGGAACTGGGTAAGTGGCAGAGGTTGGAACAGTCTGAAGTGCTCAGAAAAAGACAGAAAGATGTGGGAAAGTTTGGAACTTCCTAGATACTTGAATGTCTTTGACCAAAATGCTACTAGCGATATGAACAATGAAGTCTAGACTGATGTGGTTGCAGATGGAGATGACAAACTTGTTGGAAGCTGGAATAAAAGTGACTCTTGCTATGCTTTTGCAAAGAGACTGGTGGCATTTTGCCCTGCTCTAGAAATCTGTGGAACTTTGAACTTGAGAGAGATGATTTAGGGTATCTGGTGGACAAAATTTCTAAGCAGTAAAGCTTTCAAGATGTTACCTGGGTGCTTTAAAAATGTTCAGTTTTATTCTTTCAAAAAGAGAAGATTTGGAAATGAAAATTATGTTTAAAAAGGAAGCAGTGCATAAAAGTTTGGAAAATTTACAGTCTGATGATGCTATAGAAAAAAATTTTCTTTTTTTCTTTTTCTTTTCTTTTTTTTTGAGATGGAGTCTCACTCTGTCACCCAGGCTGGAGTGCAGTGGCCAGATCTCGGCTTACTGCAAGCTCCACCTCCTGGGTTTATGCCATTCTCCTGCCTCAACCTCCTGAGTAGCTGGGACTACAGGCGCCCGCCACCTCACCTGGCTAGTTTTTTTGTGTTTTTTAGTAGAGACGGGGTTCCACTGTGTTAGCCAGGATGGTCTCGATCTCCTGACCTCGTGATCCACCTGTCTCAGCCTCCCAAAGTGCTGGGATTACAGGCTTGACCCACTGTGCCTGGCCAGAAAAAAAATTTATGAGGAGAAATTCAATCTGGCTGCAGAAATTTGCATAAGCAGCAAGGAGCCAAATGCTGATCACCAAGAATATGGGAAAATTGTCCTCAGGGCATGTCAGAAGTCTTCATAGGAGCCCCTCCCTTCACAGGCACAGAGGCCTAGGAGGAATAAATGGTTTTGTGGGCCGGGCCTCAGGCCTTGCTGCTTTGTGTAGTATCAGGGCGTGGTGTCCTGCATCCCAGCTGAAGCTACAATGCGCCAAGGTACAGCTCAGGCTATTGCTTCAGAGGGTGCAAGCCCAGCTCCAAGCCTTTGAAGCGTCTATGTGGTGTTGGGCCTGCAAAGACAGAGAATTAAAAAACTGTGGTTGGGGAACATCCGCCTAGATTTCAGAGGATGTATGAAAATGCCTGGATGTCCAGGCAGAGGTTTGCTGCATGGGAGGAGCCCTCATGGAGAACATTTGCTAGGGCAGTGTGGAAGGGAAATGTGGGGTTGGAACCTCCACAAAGAGTCCCCACTGGGCACTGCCTAGTGGAGATGTGTGAAGAGGATCACTACTCTCCAGACTCCAGAATTGTAGATTCACTGACAGCTTGCACCATGTGTTCTGGAAAGGCTGCAGACACTTAACACCAGCCTGTGAAAGTAGCTAGAAGTGAGCCTTTACCTTGCAAAGCCACAGGGAAGGAGGTACATAAGTCTGTGGGAACTCGCCTCTTGCATCAATGTGATCTGGATGTGAGACATGGAATCAAAGGAGATCATTTTGAAACTTTAAGGTTTAATGACTGCCCTATTGGATTTTGAACTTGCATGGGGCCTGTAGTCCCTTTGTTTTGGCCAATTTCTTTCTCTCTCTCTTTTTTTTTTTTTTTTTATTATACTTTAAGTTCTAGGGTACATGTGCACAACGTGCAGGTTTGTTACATATGTATACTTGCGTCATGTTGGTGTGTTGCACCCATCAACTCATCAGTACCCATCAACTCGTCATTTATATCAGGTATAACTCCCAATGCCATCTCTCCCCCTTCCCCCCTCCCCATAATAGGCCCCAGTGTGTGATGTTCCCCTTCCAGAGTCTAAGTGATCTCATTGTTCAATTCCCACCTATGAGTGAGAACATGCGGTGTTTGGTTTTCTGTTCTTGCGATAGTTTGCTGAGAATGATGGTTTCCAGCTGCATCCATGTCCCTACAAAGGACACAAACTCATCCTTTTTTATGGCTGCATAGTATGCCATGGTGTATATGTGCCACATTTTCTTAATCCAGTCTGTCACTGATGGACATTTGGGTTGATTCCAAGTCTTTGCTATTGTGAATAGTGTGTTTTGGCCAATTTCTTCCACTTGGAATGGGTGTATTTACCCAAAGCCTGTGGCCCCATTGTATCTAGGAAGTAACTAACTTATTTTTGATTCTACAGGCTCATAGATGGAAGAGATTTGCCTTGTCTCAGATAAGACTTTGGACTTGAACTTTGGGTTAATGCTAGAATGATACAAGACTTGGGGAACTGTTGGAAAGGCATAATTATGTTTTAAAATTTGATGACATGAGATTTTGGAGGGGCTAGGAGCAGAATGATATGATTTGATTCTGTGTCTCCACCTAAATCTCACCCTGAATTGTAATCCCCATAGTCCCCAGGTGTCAAGGGTGTGACCAAGTGCTACCTGCACACAGTCTCAGTGGCTGTGAGACAGATAGCAAATGGTCTAATACACATAAGATTAGAGTTCCTCAGAAGGATAGGAGAGAAATAACGGGGAAGAAAAGTATTTGAATAAATAATGGTTAAGAATTTTTCAAATCTATACAAGATATCAACTTACAGGATCCTAGTAAATTTCAAGGAGGCTTAATTGCAAGGAACAATGCAAAAGACAAGATAAAGGGAAAACCTTAGTAAAAAAAATAATGTATTGCATACAAGGAAGTGTTTATATGAACAACGGGTTATGAATATAGTGAAATATAAGAACAGACTTTAGAAGAACATATTAAGCAAAAGTGAGAATCAATATTTTCTCCAATTTTGATTTAAAAACCCAGTCAAAATTATAATAGATTTTTTGTTAAAATAAATCAAAATTCTAAATTTTATATAGAAATGCGGAAGATCTATGAGACAAAATAATATTGTTAAGAAAGAAAATATTCAAGATTCACACTAAACATTTTCAAAACTGACTATAAAATTGTCATAAGGGGTGGGAAACTGATAAATAGAACTGAGTAGATAATTCAGAAATATATCTACCCACATAAAGCAAACTGATTATTCACAAAGACCCCCTCACAGAAATTTCAAAATTAAGAACAAACTCAACAATTTGTTCTGAAACAACTGATTAAGTATAAGGAAGAATTAACCTTGAGTCCTACCAGGATACACCCCAAATTAATGCTAAGTGTTTTATAAACTTGAAGATTAAAGCTAAAATAATAAATATTTTAGAATAAAACATATAAACTCATTCTTTAATAAAATACTTTGGATACTGTGAACCCACTGACACACAAATATTGATAATAAGCTCTTTAAAACAAGGTGCTAAAATTAAGCATATGATATTCAATGGTGAGTTCCCTAAGTAAAAGATTATATAGTTAAGAGTTCATTTTAACTTCCATTTTAACATGTATCATTAGTTCACCTAATCATTATTGAAACACAACTTTCTTTTTTGCCTTCACACAATGCATTAATATTCAAATAAATAAATATATACTCTTCAGTGCTGTTTACAGTGTTTGCATATTTAAGAAAGTAGTTGATACATCAATAGAAATTCACTTTTTTTAAGTTTTATAGAAATTGATATGTTCTTTGTAGATTTAGAGCATAAAATTAAAATGATACAATTACTAATAATCTTATTTATTTTAATTATTAATTTAGTATTATTTTATGTTATGCAAATTTCATAAGTTCTATAAATAATCATACAAATTAACATTATATTATTTAATAATTAGTAAGTATTTGAAGTATCCCAATTCTTTATGAGTATTTTGTTAAAGAACAATGCTGACAGTTGTGACAAAAGTATTTGATAAAAGCAAAGAGATGAATATTAAGTGTTTGTCCAATTATAATCAAAAGAAATTGTTATCCTTTGTGTATTTTGCCTTTGATTTATGAGGAAAAGCACTCTTGAATATAAGCTGCAGTATCTTCAGCCAGGGAGCACTAACAGATGAAGTTTAAGTCATTTAGGATATGAGTAAAGGAGGTTAAAAAAATGTGGAACTGTAAGTAGTGCAGCAGCTCCTCTAGGATTTTTTCAAAATGTGAAAAATGTAGTACAGAATAATCATAAGATTTTCTTGAAGATATTGGGACTGCATTAAAGGAGGGGACAAATTCCAGGTTAAGTCCCTCCTGTGGGGCACTGGGGTAGGTAATCTCATTTTCTAAGTAGCAACACCTATGTCCTTACTGTTTCTCAATGTTTTCATATTTACCCTTGGAGTGTGGAATTCTCGAGGAATGTAAGACTTCACACACTCTGACATTCATAACTACTTCATAGACAATCCAGGCTGTGAAAGAGACAGACTTAAAGGGATTTTGAGATAAAGACAGGCTGGTACATCAAAATCTTTAGGACTGGCAATCTGTCCTACAGCAAGATCTAAATTATGATTTGTTTCTTCCTATGCAAGTTTTGTAAAATTATACCTTTCCATGAATTGTTTATTTATTCATAATATTCTTAATTTTCATATGATAATTCTCTTAATTTCTTTAGTCATTGCAGAGCAATTGAGATATTTTCTTCTTATATGTTTTAATATGTTATTTTGCTCCAGAAATTGTCTGTGTTTATAATCTATGTTGCTGTATCTTGGTTAATGTCCTACTCTGCAAACCTGAATAGGTTGCATTTTTGAAAAGAGTACTGAATTGACTAATTTAATCTTTTTTTTCTAATGTTTGCATGTGAGCTATAACTTTAAACAATTAATTTTATCACACTTGTCTCAATATTCCCATATGTATCCAAAATGCTACATAATTTTCTTTAAGATTTTCAACATGAGATATTTAAAAGGGTGTTTTTAAATTCTAAATTATGTGAGAATTTTATAATTACTTTTTATCATTGATTCTTATTTACATTAAGGAAACAGGATATTCTAATGTTATTTAAAATTTTTGAAATGTGTAGACTTTAGTTATAACCGAAAATATCAACAACTTTTTGAAAATATTTTGAGTGCTAAAATAATTTGTGTTATGCAACTTTTGACAACTATATTTTGTGCATGTCTACGGATCATATTTGTTAATCATATTCAGATATTTTAACTGTATCTTTTTCTTCCAACTTTTGCTCAGCTTTTATTCAACTTTTCTATAGATAACCAAGAGATGCAAGTTAAGATCTCTCTTCGCTGTGTATTTGTCATTATTTTCTTAATAGTACTGTCAAATTCAAATATCAAAATTAATTGAACCTATTATCAATATGTTGCATCCTCTTTATCTGTAGTAGTGAATTCTATTTTCATTTGTTACATCTGACAGCAACTTCAGTTTTCTCTAATTGTCAATTAGAATATTATATTCCTCCCTGTTATGTCAAACATTATGTGTTTTGTATTTAAAATATATTCCTTAAAAATATCAAAGATTAGATTTTGTATTTTTATGCAGAAAAAGATAATCTTTTACATTAATCATTTCACAGTTAATATAATTATTAATGTATAGTTTTGACTTCAACATTTTATTTTAAACTATCTATTTGTCCCATCAACTCTGTCTTTCTTCCTTTTTTGTTATTTTTAAATTGACTATTTTTATAATTATATTTCTCTCTACAATATTATAAATTATATGCTTTTAAAATTCTTAATGGTTACCTTAGAAATTACAAAATGTATCAAATTAGCTCATCTAAGTTTAAAATTTGATTATCTTTTGTCTTCCTATCAGATAATACAATAAATTGTTAAATACACTTTACCTTTATTTCCCAATTACATATTATTCTTAGTATTTTAAGTCTCTTTTTTTGGATTTATTTTAATCATTCTACACATGTAGTTCCACAGTGTTCAAATACATCTGCACATATATTTATAAATTTCTTTCTCATCTGCATTTCAGATCACTCATCCATCTGAGGTGACTTTCCTTCTCCTGATGTGCTTTAATGAGATTCTGTCCATGATAATCTCTCTATTCTGACTTTTTTTCTTGTGGGAAAAAATGGTGAAGTGCCTTCTGACCATCTATTTTTTACTTTCAGAGAACAGCAATGCTATATATTTTATAACTGCTTTTTTTTTCACACTGGAAATGTTGCAGGAGACATAGACGGAGTTTCTAAAATATTTTTTTCTAAAAATCAAACTATTATATGTGAAGACAATCAAAATTTCATCTGTACATGTGGCTCACAGGAAAATGCTGTTCTCCCTCAAACACACAAGGTGTCCACATATGAATCCCTGGAACCTGTAAATATGCTACCTTACATGGTAAAAGAGACTTTACAACTGTGATTAAGTTAGAAGTCGCCAGGTAGGAAGAGTCTCATGCATTGTCTGTGTGTGGTCAATTTAGTCACTCTTTCCTTATATATGAAAGAGGAAACAAGAGTCAGAATCAGTGATAGATTCTAAAATCTAAGTCAGAGTGATAGAATCTAAAAAACACTTGTCTGGCCACTGCTGGCTTTGAAAATGGAAAGGAGCTATAAAGCCAATGGGAGCCTCTAGATGCTGGAAGAGGCAAAAAGATGAGTTTTCCTCTACAGCCTCCAGAAAGCAATGTAGCCTTTTTAACATCTTGATTTCAACCCTGTGAGACCCACTTCAGATTCTTATCTAGCAAATTATAAGATAATAAATGCATTATTTTAAGCCAGTAAGTTTGTGTTGTTTGTAGTGGTGATTGTAAAAACTGCAATAGGGAACAATACATTACCATTCTAATTGTTTTTCTTCTCATACATTTATGTCATTTTCTAATCTTTCTAGACATAGTGCTATTCTTTCCTTCTTTTTTTTTTTTTTTTTTTTTTTTTTTGAGACATTGTCATCCAAGCTGGAATGTTGTGGTGCCATCTCAGCTCACTGCAAGCTCCACCTCCCGGGTTCAGGCAATTCTCTGCCTCAACCTCCCAAGTGGCTGGGACTACAGGTGCCCACCACAATGTTGGGCTAGTTTTTTAAATAGTCTTAGTAGAGACGAGGTTTCACCATCTTGACCAGGCTGGTCTTGAACTCCTGACCTTGTGATCCACCAACCTTGGCCTTCCAAAGTGCTGGGATTACAGGCATGAGCCACCGCGCCTGGCCAACATAGTGTTATTCTTTCTAAACTATAGCTATACCAACTTGCTGGATTCTGTCTAGGTAATAAGACACATTTTCTGTGCATTCAGAATTCCAAATTCTTTATCATTTCTAAACACCTCAGAGCTTAATATTCTGGAAACAGGGTATTTACTGTTTTCTAAAAAACAAAACAAAACAAAAAAAACATGAATATATTTACATTTGAACTCTCATAAAATGTCTTCCTACACCAGCCATTGCTCAGGTTCAGGACAATAGCCTGAAATGTCACTTCAGATGTAGCCATTTGATACTTAAAAGTAGAAACTTACTTTTATTTTTCCTTTTCTAGTGTCAGAATGTTCTCTTAAAGAATAAATAGAGAATGTCAAGATGTTTAAATACAAGAAGGGACAAAGGCTAAACAGATACACCAGGCTCTTCCTATTTAAAAAATATTGTGTAAAAAATTTTGATAAAAATCACTTGCATTATTGTGAGGATCGTTTTTAAGACAGGTGTATACCTATTAAGTTTGGTAATCAAGTTTATATTTTTCATTATCTCATTTCTTCAAAACTATTGTTCTTTCTCTTTGTTTTTGATCTTTGAATGGTGTGAATCAATTCATTCTCAGTTGTTAACTCCTTTCCCCTAAAGGAATATAATGAGGGCTGGATGCAAAGATCAACAAATGAATAGTGTTGTCTTAGTCCATTTTATGTTGCTATATAAAATGACACAGATTGGATAATTTATAAAGAAATGTATTTCTCACAGTTCTGGAGGCTGGGAAGTCCAATATTGAGGTGCTAGCTTCTCACTGTGTCATCCCGCAGTGAAATGTGAGAGAATGAGAGAAAACATGAGGGATTGACTGGCAGCCTCAAGTCCTTTGATACCAGCACCCATCCATCCATAAAAGTGAAACTCTCATAAGCTAAACATGTTTCATTAGACCCCATCTTCCAACACTATTGCATTGGGGATTAAATTTGCAACACATGCTTTTGAGATGACACATTCAAATCAGAGCAAGTGTAATTGGCGTCTAATTCATTTATTCCCACAACTCTGAAATAGAAATTACTAAAATCTACCTTCAGAGTAACATAACTATGTCTGTCTTTTAGTTCTTCTATTAAAATTATTTTATTCCTTAAAAATTATTGTTCTCAACAATAAAAGTAAAACTTTAAAAAGTTTCATTGTTAATTGCTTTATTTATTTATTTTAACATGAAGTTTTGCTCTTGTTGTCCAGGCTGGAGTGCAATGGCACAATCCCGGCTCACTGCGACCTTTGCTCCCCAGGATCAAGCAATTCTCCTGCCTCAGCTTCCCGAGTAGCTGGGATTGCAGGTGCCCACTACCACTCCCAGCTAATTTTTTGTATGTTTGGTAGATACGAGGTTTTACCATGTTGGCCAGGCTGGTCTCAAACTCCTGACCTCGTGATCCACCCTCCTCGGCCTCCTGACGTGCTGGGATTACAGGTGCGAGCCACTGCACCTGGCCAGTCGCCATATTTATAAGCAGGTTTACTGCGTTCAAATTTTCCCAGTATTCAAACTACAAAATTAGTTTCCAGACAAACATATTGAATTATGACACTTTTCTACCTACTGAAAATAAATTTTGTTTGATTACAATAACTTTGTAATAATTCACTCTTAGGATATAGGTGTGTGCAATCAAATATATACTCATGCCTTGCTTAAAGATGGGAATACATTCTGAGAAATATATCAGGTGATTTCATCATTGTGTGAACAATATAGAGTGTATTTACACAAACATAGATGCTATAGCCTACTATGCATCTAGACGTAAGTTAAAGACTACAAATCTATACAGCATGCTGCCGTACTAAATACTGTAGGCAATTGTAACACAATGGTAAGTATTTGTGTATCTAAACAGTTAAACATCAAAAAGGCACAGTAAAAATATAATATTATAATCTTATGGGACTACTGTTGTATATGTGGTTCCTCATTGACGGGAACATGATTATACAGTACATGACTGTGTGTGTATATATATATGCACACATATATACAAAATAAAAATATGTATATGCGCACATATGTGCATACATATGTCCTTACAAATGGAGATCTCCTTTATAGATATAAATTTCTTTTACAAGGACTTTAAAAATAGCCAGCTAAATATCAGAAAGCTGTACTTTGGAAACCAATTTAGTTTGGTAAGTGGCTTTTTAACTTTGTTTGTATTTTTTAACTGAATTACTGAGTTCAGACCAAAGACCCTCAAGAAATAAGGTTAAATTCAGTTAGAACTCCTGGGGCTCTTTAAGGAAGACAGGGAACCCAAAAGGGGGTCAGTGGTCTCTTAGCTGTGTTCCTCAGAAAGTCTCATAAAGTGTCTTTTAGATCCCTTTATGTATAACCAGAACTCTGATGTTTTCTCTCAGTAGATTTTTATCCATTGATCACAAAATGGAGGAGGTAGAGACTCGAAGGGGAACAGATCAAAGATTGAAGGGAACTGAGTAGAAGATTGAATGTGGCACAAGGAGGGGCAGAAATAAATGGAAGGACAAATTTAGAGGAGCCATTTTGGGAGGATCTTAAGTTTCCCAAAAAGACCAATGAAGTTCTAGTTAGCAGGGGTTCAAGCAAAAGAGATTCAGCAAATGAAAAACTCTCGTTGGAGGAATATGATCAAAAATAGAACAGAGAAACTTAAATATATATATAGTCTGAATATTAGCCTGTATTAAACTTACTTTTGACCATAGAGCTCTTAAAATTAAAAGACATTTTCAAAACTCTTATTATCAAGTGTCAGTAGAGACAAGCAGCCAACACTTCTGGCTTTCGAACTTTTTTCCTCCTTTGTTTTTTAAGCCAAAGGTAGCTACTAAGTGACTCAGAATCTATATGCTGTTTATTGGTTAACCAAGAATGCAGGAGTCATCTCCAAAAAGGTGCAAACATGCATGCACTACTCATAAGATCCAGAGCCACACTCAGCAACAGCTAAAAGAAAGAAAGATTTAGACAGCAGCTTAAGAGATAGCAACAATCAGAATACTACAGTTTGTTTTTTTTTTTTTTTTTTTTTTTGGGAATCCCCAACCTTTTCCAATTGGACTTCTGCACCCTCAACAGGTGGCAAGCTAAGCTAAGTTCTCCGGATACAAAACGAGACAAACAGAAAATTAATAGCTGTTCATGGAAGGGAATACTTCAATAATAAATGGACATCCTAAAACCAAATTTACACAGGAGTCACAATCCAAACAAATTATTTTCTCCTGCTAACCTGAATTTGGAAAGAAAGAGATAAGGAGAAATGTTTATCTTTCATTTTCTACAAGGTTCTAGATGCAGAGATCTGGGAGAAGAGAACTTGGTAAAAATTTCTACCTTTCTTTGTTGGCTTTTTGTCAGTGGTCCCGGTACCTCATCTGCACACTCCAGAATGAATAGTTGTCTCAATCTTTCCATCTTCGCCCACAGAACTGTACTGGCAAAAAGGGAGTGATCCTGTTCCTCCCTATTGTAAAGGGTCACAGCTGACACCATTAAACAAAAACAAAGGGTCACAGCTGACACCATTAAACAAAAACAAAGGATCACAGCTGACACCATTAAACAAAAACAAAGAGGTAAACAAGGAAAAAGCATAGGAAATTTGTTACAGGCACATATGTGCATTGGAGTCACACAAAATAAGAACTCAGAGAGGGACTTGATTATTGAGGCTTAAATACCCTCTTCACAGGGAAAAGGGAAACTGGGGTATGGATAGGACTGCTAATACATAAACAATTATCTTTGGGAAGCTGAGGTGCAGAAGTGCACAGAAACAAAACTTGTCTTATGCTGCAGATAATTACCTCCAGGTAATTTATTGGAGTTGCCCTCAGAAGAACAGGTGAAAAGTCAATCTGGATGTGGTAATAACTCCTAGTGTCTTCTCTTCTCAGGTAATTGATCCTTCCTGGTTATTTGATGAGATTCTGAGACACCGGGTCTTAAGACAATTGCATGTCTTTTGGAAAGGCTTCTTAGACAAGGAAATTCCAGAGAGAGTCCCTCTTGTGCTTGAGGAGAGGGAGATAAGACGAATTTAGAGGAACCTTGATTCTGAGGCATCTTCAAATGCCTCTCAGCATATCAAAGTGCTAGTCTTTGGGGTGCCACTTTCTGAGCCCCAACACTATAATATAGCATTTTGTTCCTGCATCAAAGGTTTCACAGTAAGTGAACTCTTTAAAGTAATAGTTTTTCAAATTTGGTAAGAACCTGTTAAAATTATAATCTGTGATATGTACAATAAAGAAAATATTAAGAATCCATGGAAGTCTATGACAGAGGAAGAAGTCGTCTTCGTGGAGGATTGGGAGATTACACTGAGAATATTTTCATTAGCTTAAAATATGTGGTACATTGAATATAGCAGGAGCAGGGTTCAGTAAGGTGAAGCATGCTCCTGAGAAAGAAAGGAGCTTTAAGAAAGCCTGTAGGTAGAATTAAGTACAGTGTGTTTTAGAAAATGGAACGGAAAAAAATAAAAATAAATAACCTGGCTGCAGCATGTAAAACAAGAGGCATAATAGAAGAAATCTCAAGAAATACAGAGAAACCAGTTTTAAAGAAACTTCTAAGTTATGTTTTAAAAGTTAGCATATTTGTCACAGTTCTCCAGAGAAAACAGAGAGAGAGAGATACAGGAAGACATATACAAAGAGAGAGATTTTAAGGACTTGGTTCACACAATTTAGGGGGCTGGGAATTCTGAATTTTGCAGGGTAGGCTGGTAGTCTAGAGACACAGGGAAGAGCAGGTATTGCAGTCCTAAGGCTACATGCAGTCTGAACACAGAATTTCTTCTTCCTTTGGAGACACCAGTCTTTGAAAGCTTTCAACTGGTTAAATGGAACCCACTGACATTAAGGAGGATAACCTGCTTTACTCAGTGTACTGATTTAATTGTTAATCATGTCTAAAAACTACTTCACAGCAAGTTCTAGACTGGTGTTTGGCTAAATATCTCGGCAACATAGCCTAGACAAGTTGACACATAAAATTAACTATCACAATTTGTAATGAAAAACAGCAACTATAACATGGTAATATCAAATCTTAAATCCGTCAGACACACAGGTTTAAGCATTCAGTCCGAGGAGTGATTCATGACATAGTAAGTTGTGTATATAGATTGTATCTTTTATTACATTTTAAACACATTTAAGCATGGAAATTTATAAATATTTAAACTAAATATGATAATTAAATAGCCTCATGTTAGTTAAAGCAAGCTGTCATTACTAAAAGGGTTTTGGCATAAATTTATAAAAGATGTGCCAAATGAAGATCATAAAGAAAAATTTACAGATTAACTTGTCTTTTTGTTTCCTTCTTTATTTTCCTTTCAATTGTGTTTTCCTTCTTTGCTGTGTCCCAGTTGGCATTTGGTAGCTAAGTTCCTTCTTACTATGACAACTTATGTCTTTCTTTGCCTCATAGAGTTTGGGATTAAAACTGTGCCCCCTTTCACAATCAATACATTATATGATGAGTACTGCTAACTCAATAAATTGATCAAAGTACTTGTTCCAAATAAATCACTTTTTTTCTAAGTGGAATACAAGTTTTGTTGATGAATTAATTTAGTTTTCTTTTCTTTATTAAGTCTCATGTAGTGGGGGTAGAAATAAGAGGTATACTTATGATGTAAAACATGAAAGGGTAGGTTAAAACTGAAGTTGTTACAGTTAAAAACTGAAGGTATGGCAATTAAAAGTGAAAATCCTTTCCCTTTTCAAAGTGTCATTAGGACAACCTGGGAATTTACCCTATCTGAGGATCATAAACCTCTATTGTCCCCTTCAACACAACTCCAGTAGATTCTTTCAGAACCTTGGTGAACACAATCTGCTTGGCTGGAGCTGCTTCTATTGGTCAAAAAGTAGGTAATATTATTTTGAATACAAAAGAATATCTGCTCCAACCGTCCAACAGCAAAGAGTACAAGACTTACTGGTCTTTTTGTCAAATCAGCTATGAAATGGGATGTGTTCTTAGCATACCAAGTTGGAATTCTGAATGCAATTTTCCAATTACCCATTTAACAAATATTTTAGGTGTCTATATGCTAGACACTATTATAGGTGTTAGGGGTACTGTTTATGTACCATTTATATTGTAGTGAGGAACAATAATAAATGCTGTACACAATAAATATGTAAATCTAAGAAGCTAGTAATGGAAATTAAAAAAAAAAAAGCACAGAAGAGAATATATTATCAGGGTTCCAGCTCTCCCCACTACCCAAAAAAGGAAAAAAAAAATGACATACTCAGAAAAAAATGACTAAAGGCAAATTAGTAAATGGATTACTACTAAAAGACATGGACATGGTTATGGAAGCATGTAAGGACTAGCAACACTAGAAAGCCGTTACTGCATCTAGATGTGAAGTGCCAAGGGAAGGGAGCTGTAAAGCAGCACATGTGGGCACTGTACCATGGGAATACAGTTGGTCTACAGAAGCTGTAGTTTTAAATGAAGAAAGGCATCATGGCAAAACTAAGGGCTTAACAAGGAATAAACCATTGGAATAAAAATTCTGACCTGTCTCTTGTATATTCTAATCTCCTGAGAGTGTCATGCGATGTGGCTCTTAAAGCCACAGAGCCAGGGAGCCCGAAGAAGAGGCTATACAGATTAGCCTTCCAGAGCACAAGGCAGGTCAGGGTCAGAGAATTGTGGAGAGTGGGAAATATGGTCCGATAGGGCTGGAGCTATTGAGAGTATTGATCACTGTAGTAAGGGCAGATTGCAAGTTTAAATAAGTTAGTTTGGATACTTATTTAGTATATGGGTCATATTCTAAGGAAATGTGAATAAAATACTATACATTAAGCACTACATACATGCCTTGGTTACCAAAAAACCTTGGTAAACATTATAAAAAAGTTTCTATTGGATAGTAACTTCTGTTTATCAAACTGTTTGCATATAATATTTTTCAATCATAAATCACTAATAACTTGAATACTTACTCAATTTAAGCACCAGAAATCAGATCATGTGTTCTCATTAATAACAGACTTTGGACAATTTTCTGTATTTAGGAGGTACGTAGAGTAAGAGGTTCTTATAAAAGAAAAAGAGAAAATATTTCAGGAAAGTAAGAGGAGAATTAGCAGAGTTCAGTTTGATAGCACTCATTTGGGCAGGGATTTCCAGTAACAATTAATAGAAATACACATTCTTAATATTTTTGTGTATTACTTTTTAGTTTTGTTTTTCTTGTGCACCTGCATTGTCTAATTTGCATTTTGGAATCTATAATAATATGTTTAAAGTTATACTGTTATTATTAATAAATTTAAAGATCTTTGCAAATAAGTAATAGTTAACTAAGTGTAACAATTTCTTCTTAACCTATTTTTATATACTTGGAATTTGAAAGTAGTCTTTCATACCCTCAGTGAATTACTTATACACAAATAAGTGAATTACTTATCTGTCTAACATTATTTGTAGATGTGAAGACTGCTATCTTTTCTAAACATAATTACACAAAATTATTCCAGTTACTATGCTTATGATAAATAGTTATTTGGTAGTACACCAGTGTGTATGGAGTTCATTTTAATATATAACATAAATATACTCTTAATTATATAGAAAAAAAGTACATGGTAACAAGAATATTCAGGCATTATTTCCAAAAGGAAAAGGGTGATTCTGAATTTTTCAAAATAAACTAAAAATAAGAGAAAACGTTTTATTTTGGAAAGAACAGAGGATTAAAATTTAAATACATTTATATTCAAATCTGATATCAAATATTAATAGAGTAACTTTCAACCTGTCTTGGATAATTATAAAGAATCAAATTTGACAATTTTCTTAAAATCCTTGAAGAAAAAGAGAGCCTTCATCAACATGTTTCAATTACTTCAAGCTTCACTGATAAAGAAAGATATCTGTAAGTATAGACATATATTCAAAGAATTGCTCTCAATTGATTGTAACGTATTTTGTTGATTGGTAAGAATATCTCATTGTGAGATGTGTGACTGTAACATGACATTAAAGATTATGGCTTTAAGTAGTTGATTTATATAAATAAATTTTCTCATCTGAAGCTCACGAAGAAACTGCCTGTGCAGTTTAAAGAGTTATTTTTTAAACACCTAATTAAGTTTCTAAGAATATAGAGCTGTGAAACAATGTTATCAGATATGAAACCATTCCCTCCAATGTCATATAGCTATCATGTACTAATAATAAATGTTGAAATTAAATTCTGCCTAACATCAAACATATAACTTCTGTAATTTATGAAGATGTCTTCTGAGAGATGATTCACTGGATTTCACCAGGTAAAGAAAAAGCAACATGACAAAGTTTTTGTGACATGAAAGTATTCATTTTGTACAAATGTCACTTTTTGAAGTTGAGGTTGAAAATCCAGTAAATGATTGACTTTCTGTTAAAAATGGCAAGTTAAACACATGTATTTTCTCCAACTTTCCTCTAAAATTTCACTAAAATGACAGTAAAATATTGACATAAGTGATACAATCTTGAGAAATATATGGCAACATAATTTTGGAAGCTTAGAAACTTATGGATTAGTGGAAACAAGTTCAGCAAATTTAAGAAACATATTTGAGCTATACAGCAGGAGAAACACAAAACTAACATGATTCCTCTGCAGAAACCATAAAATGCTTAAAAAATTGATGACTCTAAATTCTGTGGCATAGTTGGCTTGAAGACAGAAAGATCTGTTGAATCCTTTTTTCCAAATGGGTATATTATTTATTTAGAGTCCTACTTTAATACTATTAGAAAATTAAAAATTGGTCTCCCTAAAAGGTGATCCAGAGACATAAGTATGGAGCCCACCAGGAACATCTAGCTGTAGGAGTACAATACTAAAAACAAGAGGATGACTTGAAAATTTACATGGTGACTGACAAAATGCCCAGGCCCCTTCCTGCCCTCATCGCTTACTATTGGCAGCCAGGCTGATATCCTCTTTGCAGAAAATAAGAAGATTTTTTTATCTCAGTAGTATAAGCAGCCTAAACTAAATCCCTAAAGATATTTTCAGATTATCCATGTGAAAACTTCACATGTTAAGCCTTCTGAGCTTCTGCTCAATTTTTTGGTGCCTTCATAACAAGAGTGCATAAGCATTGATTACCAAATATTTGAAGAAAGCCCTGAAAAAGAAAGGCACATATTGAGACAAGCCTGCAGGAAAAACAAACTTGGATGACCAAAGACAATTTCCTCAGAGACATGAGAAAACAGATAGTTCTATGTAAAAGTATTCAGAGAACAAAACAGAAGTTGTTTCAATTAAACATGTAAGAGTAGATATTTTTACTGAATAATTTTTTGTGAAGTTGAAAATATTCTGGATTAGGGGAAGACAAATACAGGATATGAGACACATAATATAATTAAACTTTAGAAACACTTCAGATGTCCAATACCAAATCTTAGCAATTTCAGAAATAGAGAAAAAAAATTCGGCCATGTTATACGCAAACTACCCACTTATGCTGTAGGATAATTAGTGTTTGTAGGGTTGCATGTGTTCTACTGGTATCTGATTGCAAGTTTTTCTAATAACCTCTACTTTATATCAGCATTTCTTAGTGCTGACTGTGTCTCTGTGATTTCTTTGCATGACCTCAATTTATTTTATTATATTATTTATTTATTTGAGATAGGATCTCACTTTGTCACTCAGGCTGGAGTGCAGTGGCATGGTCATGGCTCACTGTAACCTCTACCTCCCCAGGCTCAGATTATCCTCCCACTTTCAGCCTCCCGAGTAGCTGAGACCACAGATGCACACCACCATGCCTGGCTCAATTTTTTTTCTCTCTTTCTCTCTCTCTCTTTTTTTTTTTTTTTTTTTTTTGGAGAGATGGGGTGTAGTCATGTTGCCCAGGCTGATCTCAAACTCCTGGACTCAAGAGATACACCCACCTTGGCCTTTCAAAATGCTGGGCAAGTCCTGCTGTCTTGACCACCTTCTAAATATTTCTCCCAACTCGATACTGTTGTCCATCACTTTGACATTTGATCAGGATTTATTAATTTCTCTCTTGCCTTATTGCAGTGGCCTTCAGAAATATACAATTTAATGTGAAATCTTTACAATTAATAAGCATTGATTATTGTTACTAGGTCACTTATCAATGACATTTGATTTTTTTACTACTGTTTTTAACTGTAGAATTTATTAAATTTTCAGTGAAGTTAGTATTAAGACTTTTGTTTTGTCTTTTTCTGCAAGCAATAGGAAGGATAGCTCATTTAGAGCCAATAGAAAAGATCAGAGATTAACATTATAAAATTTAAGACTTCACAGAAGAATTCAAGACATTTATCACATGAAATTACTTCTACCTAGAGCTAAATCAGGACTTTATCTATGTGCAATAGAGGCAACAAAAATCTACATATGGAAGTTGGAGAAAAGAAGCTTTCAAAAATAAATGTATGTCATCATTCTGTAGGGAAGAAATTTTATTCAAGTCAAAACAAGTATGAGACTCCTTATTGACTCTTCCTTAAACAAAGATTTGTCTGACTTCAAAAGAGAAGCAACAGTACTGGGCTTTTGAATTCAGTAGAGAGGGCTTGTAGACATGCCCTTTAATGGATCAATAACTCAACTGGTAATGAGAAGCAGAGTCTATTTCCAGAAGTCCAATACTAAAAATCATAGATTAGGAGTTCTATTATATCCAAACTTTCAAACTCAAACTGAAGGGCTAAAGAATTTTTGAGAGAAAAGAGAGAGTTCACAGTCTGTAATAAATCACCCTGTGACTTTCCCCATATGCTAATAACAGTCCTATTACGAAGACTCAATTAAGATGTGGGTCCTACAGCCTATTATGAAGATGTTTCCAGAGGAGGAAGAGAAGAAGTCAATTTTCCTTTAAAAGGAATGACAGGCAATACTCATATGCCAAAAACCTTGAATAACTTCCTGGATAAAACAGTCTTTGAGGCAAGAAAAATCAAACAAAAATCTATCTTGAGCTTTAATAAGTCTCAATCTTCTAAGTTTTATTTCTTAACCTGGATCAAGATTATATGAATTTTGTACTGTATTTGGAATTATTTTAACTATAAGCACTGAATCCTATACCTATAAGTGCTACCTTATTTTTATGTTAATTTTAATTAATTTATTCTAATATTATTCTAATAGAATATTAGGTTTTTTCAGTATTTTCTGAGTCTGAAATTTCTTTTTTAGATCTAAAGCCTTAGACTGTTTCTCTTGTTCAGTTCCAATTATATTTCTCCCTGAATCTTACATTAGTTTCTAAATAAAATGATAAAACATTCTAATCAGCTAGGGATTACCATAGGATTATGTAGGACATAGGGGCTCAATGCAAATCAATAAAATGTCAGTGATTCAAGCTGTTTCAAGAAAGAAATACAATCCCTTTTTCTGATTTACATTTTAGGATTATATGCTTGTATTCTTTAAAAATATTTAAGCAGTTTTCCATCTCATTCTCAGGAAGAATACAAACACTTCACCCCTCCAGCACACACACACTGTTATTTATAAACCTTTAAAAGCTTACAAAAAGACAATTTAAAATAAGTAATTCTTGATAAATACTGTATCAAGACTTCTGTACACATAACAACTATTGCCTAAGGATCCCATTAACTGAAAGCATGATAATAATGTCAACTAACAAGCCAATGATTATTCTTCAGACTCATAGATTCTAGTTCAAGAGATAATCTCATTCTTAATTTTTGCATACAAAGCTGGTTTATGATGTACTGTAGTATGTGGATTTATCAAATTTTTAAACTTGTGGCTAGGAATTAAAATTATTACTTTGGTCTTAGCATATTTGTTTTTGGCCTAAAAGTTTCTGACTACTAGTTTCCACATTACAAATTTTATGAAGTTGATATTTATTCTTTTATACAGTAATTGATTTTACATACTTTTATATCTCTATTCAATACTCTGATCTTAGACAAAATTCTTTATTTTTCTTTTTCTTGCTCAATTTCCTTTCCTGTAAAATTGAGGAGTAGAAATGAATTGTCAGTAAATCTGCTTTCATCTCTATCATACTATATTCCATATTCAAATTAATGCTCACCCAATAATATTTTATACACATAAAAGCTATTATTTACTAAGTACTTAGTTGCCAGACACTTTGCATTATTCTATGTAACATTTTTAACAACTATATCAGCTATTATACAAATTGGATAATTTTGGAAAGAAAATTTAAGAATGAGTTCAATAAGATAAAATGTACAAGATCTGAAAGGTCTGTGTTTGATGTCAAGACGAGGCCTTTCAACACCACCCTGTACTGAAATTATTGCTTCTGTTCTAAAGACATATTGTGCTTCCAAATTTAAATGTAAGTATGGGGAATGTGTTTTCTCCCATTTAACCTTCCTTATCCTTGGGATAAAAATAGAAGTAAAATGTTTCTTTTTTCTTTTTATTTACTATGCCAACATCCAATGTTGCAAGATTTCCAGCCTCACTTTATCAGTAGCTCACCTCTACCCAAACCGGAGATAACTGGGAACTAGATATTTGAAACCATCCACTAAATCCTCTGAGCTCCAGGCATAACATTCCCTGTCCCCATTGTGTGGCAGGCAGCAAGCCAATTTCCACTTGGTGGTTGGAATCAGTCACCACAGCCATTACCATAACCCCTTTCTCTATCCTGTTTCACTTGTATGAGACACCCAAAATAGCCATGAGGTAAATTTCTCCTTCCAATTCAATGTAAATATTCTATCCTTTGATGGAAACATTCTTCTCAGCTAGACCCGAAGTTTCTGGAAAAGAAATATTTATTTCAGTGATCTTTTGGTGTATTAGTAAGAAGTACCATTTCCATGCCTTGATTCCTAGGCCCATTTACAATGACTATAGGAAAATGAGGCCCATATATAGTAGTCACTGGTTCAAAGCATAAGACATTATTTATTTATTACATATTTTTAAATAGAAATGGGGTCTTGCTCTGTTGCACAGGTTGGAGTGCAGTTGCAAAATCATAGCTCACTACAGCCTCAAACTCCTGGGCTCAAGCGATCCTCCTGCCTCAAGCTCTTGAGAAGCCAACATGCTCAGCTAATTTATTTGCTTATATTTTCACACCCAATAATTGTAAAAAGTTTATTTTTTTATTTTTATTTATTTTTATTTTTTGTGACAGAGTCTCGCTCGGCAGCCCACACTGGAGTCCAGTGGTGTGATCTTGGCTCACTGCAAGCTCCACCTCCCGGGTTCACACCATTCTCCGGCCTCAGCCTCCAGAGTAGCTGGGACTACAGGTGTCTGCCACCACGCCTGGCTAATTTTTTGTATTTTTAGTAGAGATGGGGTTTCACCATGTTAGCCAGGATGGTCTCGGTCTCCTGACCTTGTGATCCACCTGCTTCAGCCTCCTAAAATGCTGGGATTACAGGCGTGAGTCACCACACCCAGCCAAAAGTTCATTTTTTTTAGAGACGGGGTCATGCCATGTTGGTCAGACTGGTCTTGAACTCCAGGCCTCAGGCAATCTTCTCACCTCAGCCACTCAACATGCTGGGATTAGGCATGAGCCACCATGGCCTGCTGGTCATACTTTTTAAGTTGGCACGCTAATCTTTCAGGGTGTTGTCTCTCACATGTTATCATAAATAAGTGTTAGCAAGTATCTTTTTAAAATCATGATAGTTGTGTAAGGCCATTCTTGCATTACTATAAAGGGATAACTGAGACTGAGTAATTTATAAAGAAGAGAGGTTTTATTGGCTCACAGTCCTGCAGGCTGTAGAGGAAGTGTGGTGCTGGCATCTGTTTGTCTTCTGGTGAGGCCTCAGGGAGTTTTTACTTAGCAGGTGCAGAAAGAAGGAACAAGAGAGAGAAAAATAGGAGGGCTCAGACTCTTTTAAACAACCAATACCAGAGTGAGAATTCACTCATCACCGAGGGGATGGTGCTAAGCCATCCATAAGGCCCCCCACCACCATGATCCAAATGCCTCCCAGCAGGACCCACCTCCAAACACTGGGGATTACATTTCAACACAAGATTTAGAGGGACAAACATCAAAACTATATAAATGGTAATTCCTTTTAACTGAACAATTGTAGACTGGCTCAGAAAATTACCAATTTATATCTGAGATGGTAGGGTCAGTGATATTCAAACCACTTTATATATTGTTGCCATTGGGCATTTGTTGTACATGTACAGGTTAAGTATCCAATAGGCACCAAAATATTGTGTGCTCTATGAGACTATCAATTAGACATTTTCTATTCTAAATTCAGCTCAGTTTAAGTGTGCCATAAGTGCTCTCGAAGTGTTTTATCTGATGTGTCAAAGGACAGACATTGCAAGAATGAGGTAACCATATCACTACTATATTTATGCTCCTCACCTATTCAGATTCCATTGCCACTTGCTGTAAAAACATTTTATCTGATTTATATACAGTGTAGATGAAAGAGCAAAACAAACGATATTTCAGGTATGTGGTGGAAATCCACTTACCATCACACCAGACACCTGTCTTAGCAATGCGTCATCTTGATTCATAGTCACACAAACTGTAGATGCCTGACTGTTTAAGAATTTCCACCCTTGCAAATAAAAGGTAATCATTTTTTTTCTCTCTCAGGTTACCAGAAAAAGAAACAAATTAGTACATATACCCCAGAAATTGTGAACCAAATAGTAGGTTAAACTTGCTACATGTTAGTTCAGTGTTCAGGGGATTCTGCAAGCCTTTTCTCCAAATTAAACAGACAAGTCTTTAGACAGAGTCCAACAATCTACAGGAGCCCTATTTACCTTCTACCTGCTTCAGCTGGCCATAGCAGCAGACTGGGAGAAATAGCCAAGACTATTTTTTTTTTCATGTCCTAAAATACTCTCACTGTAATAACTTAAACATCCTTTCCGTATGCGTGGTGGTCCTTCCTCGCTGTTTGTGCCCTCTTCCCACTCACCAAAATATTTTCTTATGACTACTTATTACCTTTTACAACTCATACCTGTTCTGCTCTGGTAGCATTGACTGGTTTGGAAGTATTATACTGATTTCCCAGAGAACAGACAGGTGCATCAGTTTCATCAGAGTTTCTTCTTCAGCCTGACTTCAGAAAAATGTTACAGCATGTGATTGCAAAATAACTACAGGTCTGATCCTGTTAGTTGGTAACAAGACCATATTCAAATTTAGTCCTAATTTAAAAACTATGAGGAAGTTATAATCCACCTTGAGGATACTCTAGAAATGCATGCATTCAGTCAAATTTACTAGTATGGATCCAATATCTTGTGCGCCTCTCTCTCTCTCTCTCTCTCTCTCTCTCTCTCTCCCCCCCCCCCCCCCCCCCGGCATGTGAATCAGGTGAAATAAAAGACAAATTGTGGGAGGTGGAAAAGTTATAAAGTTATCTAGTTATGTCATATCTCACATTCCCCACTTCCTCACTTCCAAATTCTTACTTTAAAAATATTTACAGTTAAATCCCTCCTATACTGACTTTGTTTTGTGAAAATATTTAGTCCATTTAAGCATCCCTTCAAGCTTTTTCATACCCTATATTTTATATCCAAATGTTAATTGTCCATTTTATCTTCAACAAAAACAATGGGACCAATGTTCTAAGGGTGGTAATGTCTGCGATACGTTTATGTCATAGTATGTTACCTTTCCTGTGTACACTACTTGTCTTTGTGCACCAGTGAATACTCTGATCACAGAAATAAATCCAAGTGAGCTAATTGAAAAGTTATTTTTCTACCTTCAATCCTTTGTTTATGTTCACTATGTCTGGTTCTGCTACAAAATATAAAAAACCTAGAATGGAATAATTGTCAATTCTATTCAATACCCATTTGTGCCTCCTCCTGCCGCCACTCCCTGGCTACTGAGAGGATCCAATATAATTGACCTGCCAAATATTAACAAACATTTTTCCTCTGGGAATTATACCTTATACCATTTTCAGGCAACTTCTTTCCTACTGGCAAAGAAGTACAGTCACTTATTACATTTGTTACTTCAACATGTAGAAGAAAATATGTGATAATGTGACCCATTTTTGCATTGCTTAAATTCGCTTGTCTCAAGAACTTGGGTAATGTATTCTGGGGATCTGACTTAGGCAACGGTTATTCCATTCTATTTCTAAGCTAGCTACCTGGTTTTGCTTGTGTGAATCTTCACTGTTAACCTTAATTTTCCCTCAGAATTCCCACAGCTATGTACAGAATTGAGCGTACACACATGGGGATGCATTTATTGCACTATCATCTAGGGCTCATTCACATGACCATATCACCATCTTGGTCATGGCACAAGAATCTGCAATTATCCAAATTTTCCTCTGAGATCACAAGCCTACTTTCTCCTGTACCACTTAGTGGTGGTCTCAGGTTTTTTGATGGCATAGATTTACCATCATCCTCTCCTATCGGGCAACATGCCTTCTCCCCCTAGGGTTTTATAATCTGAAGGGTATTCTACATCCTACCCTCAATTTAAACAACAACAAAAAAAAAAAAAAAAGAAAAATTTTTTTAAAAAGCATCTTGTTTTTCTTTGGTTTGGAGAGAATTATGTAATTCAAAGCATATAGCAATGGCCATGGAAGACCATTGGAGGGATGTATCAACAAACCTACAGGCAGAGAAATATACTGCGTATGTATGGGTTGAACTCCCTGAACTCATCTGAACATCTCACACTGCTCCCTCCAGTTTATATTTATTTGTGTTTATGTTTTTATGTTTATTTAGCTACCAAGCAGCCCCTTTTAAATCTGTATGTTTCTCTAGCAATATCAAAGACATGATAGTCATTTCTAGGCTGAGCTTACCTGACATGTGTCTGTAGGTAGTCTCCACTAACATACAGTAAGAACTAGCAACTGTCTTTTTTTTTTTTTTTTGACGGATTCTTGCTCTGTTTCCAGGCTGGAGTGCAGTGGCACAATCTAGGCTCACTGCAACCTCCGCCTCCCATTCCCCTTCCTGGGTTCAAGCTATTCCCCTGCCTCAGTCTCCCAAGTAGCTGGGATTACAGGCACTCACCACCATGCCCAGCTAATTTTTTGTGTTTCAGTAGAGACAGGGTTTCATCATGTTGGCCAGGGTAGTCTCGATCTCCTGACCTCGTGATCCGCTAGTCTTGGCCTCCCAAAGTGCTAGGATTACACGCCTGAACCACGGGTCCTGGCCGCAATTGTCTTTTAAGAGAATATATTCAGGGACTGCAGCAGGCAGTTTTGGAAAAAGAAAAAAAAAAAATTCAATAATCTCTGTATGTATCCGGGCTGTATACACTTTTAAAATCATCTGAACAGTTAAGTCAAAAGTTATATTTTGTCACCAAAGCAATAGCATTTTGTAAATCTTTTCTAAAAGCTTAACAACTTTAATGGGGTATAATTTATGTATTCTAGATCACACGCACTTAAAGTATACAGTATGAAACATGTTGATATATGTACAATCCTGTGAAACCCATGTACAATCAACATAACGGCCATATGATAATACTTAAAAGTGATTTCATGTTTATTTGTAAATCCTTCCTTTCACCCCTGCCCACCCGCCTCCTAACCTACACAACCACTGATCAGCATTATGTCAGTACAAATTGGTTTGGAATTTATAGTATTTTATATAAATGAAATCACAAAGTAAATATTCACTTTTGTCTGGCTTCTTTTATTCAGCATAATTTTTAATGATTCATTCATGTCATAGTATGTATCAAAATGTCATTTTGTATTGTTACTGGCAAGTATTCCATTAAATAGTTATGTCACAATTATATTCATCTTGCTTATTTACATACTTTGGTGATCATCAACAAAACTGCCATCTAGCATTCATATATAGGCCTTTCTGTGAATATAAATTAACACTTTGCTAGAAATGGGAGTGCTGGGCCATATGGTAAGTGCATGTTTAACTTTGTAATAACTGCCAAACACTTCCAGTCATACTATCTTATATTCATACCAACAATATTTGAAAAATCCATTTCCTTCATATTCTTATAACATTTGGTACAGTTAGTCTTTTTCATTTCGGCCATTCTTAAAATGTGTTGTAGTATAGCATTGTGGCTTTAATTTGTGTTTCTGATGAATTATCACGTGTTTATTTGTCATCTTTATATCTTTTTTGGTAAAGTGAGTGCTCAAAACCTTTCCCACTTTTTTTTAAATTATTGAGTTTGAAAATTATATTTTTATATGTTCTGGACAAAAGACTTTTATCGGATAAGTTATTTTCAAGTGTTTTCTCCAAGTCTGTGGCTGATCTTTTTGTTCTTTTAAGAGTGTCTTTTGAAGAACAGAAGGTTTTAATTCTGCTAAAGTTTAATTTAACAACTTATATGGACTATACTTTTGGTGCATATTTGCACAATATTTAAGATATCTACCTGACCAAGGTCACAAAGTTTTTCTCCTATGTTTTGTTTTAGAAGTTAAATAGTGTTATATCTTACATTTAGGTCCACAATCCAATTTCAGAAGATTGTTTAACGTTGTAAGGTATACAACAAATATTTTTTCACATATGGATATCCGATTGTTTTAGCATCCTTCGTTGAAGAATAACCTTTCCAAAGATGCAAAGGATCTGGGAAGAGAGGATCGTCTTCAACCAAGGGTGTAAAACATGCATTTTTTTTTTTCCATTTCATTGTTGACCTATTCCTGGATTATCTGCTGTGTTGATTGATCTAAAGTGTATATCATTATGCTAATACCTCTTTTTCTTGATTATTGTAGCTTTAGAGTGACTCAAAAACCAGTGATACTCCTCCAATTCTGCTCGTTTTCAAAGCTGTTTTGGCTAGTCTAGATCCTTTGTATTTCCACGTGAGTTTTACAATCAATTTTTCTATTTCTACAATGAAGCCTGATGAGATTTTCATAAACGTCATGTTAAAACTATAAATCTATTGTGAAGAACTGGCATTGTAACAATATTGAGTATCTCAACCTGTGAGCATGATATTGCTCATCACTTTTTTAGGTCTTCTTTCATTGTTTTCAGTAATGTTTTGTGGTTTTCAATGTACAGGTCTTTTGTATACTTAGCCAGATTTATCTCTAAATTTAAAAAATATATTGATAGTAATACAATATTATTTTGTAAAATTCATGTTACATTTGTTCTTTGCTTGTAAATAGTAATAAAATTGTTTTTGTACATTGATCTTGTATCATTCTAGTAGCTTTTTAGTAAATTGTATTGATTTTCTACATAATGATGTCATCAGTGAACAGTTTTCCCTTTTAAACACTAGGCATTTTTGGTTTTTGTTTTCTTTTTTCATCGAACTTTCTAGAACCTTCACCATATTTTCAAATTTAAGTGGAACGAGCCCAAAGCCTTTGTCCATTCTGGAATTTAGGGAAAATTATTCAGTCTTTCACAATTAAGTATAATTTTAGCTGTAGATTTTCCATAAATGATCATAATTAAGCTGAGGAAGTTCCTTTTTTACTATTAAGTTGGTGCAAAAGTAATTGTGGTTTGCTGAGTGTTTTTTCTTTTTTCTTTTTTTTCCCCCAAGGATGTATGTTAAAATTTGACAATAGCTTTTTAAAAAAATATGTTGTGATAATCATGTTTTTCTTTTTATTGGATAATACGGTAAATTACTTTATTTATTTTCAAATATAAAACCGAATTGCACTCTTGGTAGAAATACCATTGGTCACAATATATTATCATTTGGATATATTTTGGATTCAGTTTGCCAAAATTTAAAAAAAATTTGCTTCTCTCTTCAAGCAGGGTATTGGTCAATAGTTTAATTTTCTGGTGAAGTCTTTGGTTTTATTTACTTACTTTTTGAATTTTTTATTAATTTGCTTCTTTTCAGGTTATAATTTACACACAATACAGTGCAGAAATGTGTATAGCTCAATAAATAATTTTTATGCCTATACACATATGCATATATTCACAACACAGATATAAATGTTGATGAAGCACTGACAAACTTTTTCTATCAAAGGCCAAATATTTCTGTTCTTTAGTCCAGACAATCCGTGTTGCAACTACTCAACACTGGTGTAGTGCAAAAGAATCCATGGGCAATATGTAAATGAATGGGCATTTCTGTGTTCCAATAAAAGAGTGGGTGGTGTTTCTAATTTGTATCATGAGCTACAGCTTATAGACTGTATAAAAGGGCTCTCTTTTTTCCACATCTTCATCAGCATATTATCTTGTATTTTATGATAATAGACAATATAAAAGGTATGAAGTGATATGTCATTGTTTTGATTTGCATTTCTCTGATAATTAGTAATGCCGAGCACCTTTTCATACACCTATTGACCATTTGTGTTCCTGCTTTGGAAGAATGTCTGTTTAGGCCCACTGCCCATTTTTTAATTAGGTAATTTAGTTTTGTGCCCTTAAGTTTTTGAGTTCTTCTTGTATCTTGGACATTAACCCCTTATCAGACAAATGGTTTTAAAATATTTTTTTCCCATTTTGTAGGCTGTCTTTTTATTCTGTTGATTAGTTTCTTTGCAGTGTAGGAGCTCTTTCATTTGACATAACCCTACTTGTCTATTTTTGCTTTTCTTGACTGTGCTTTTGGGATTATAAGCAAAATAATAATTTCACATACCAATGTCAATAAGGATTTTCTTCTTCTTTTTAGGAATTTAACAGTTTCAGGTGTTACATTTAGGTCTTTAATCCATTTGTGTTGACTTTTATATATTGTGTGAGATAAAGGTCTAATTGGATTCTTTGGTATATGAATATTAAGTTTTACCAACACCATTTATTAAAGAGACTCTGTCTGCGCTGTATGTTCTTGGCACCCTGGTTAAAACCAACTGCCTTTAAATGCATGGGTTTATTTCAGGGGTCTCTATTCTGTTCCATTTGTCTACATGTCTGTTTTTTTTAAGTACCATACTGTTTTTATTACTGTGGCTTTGTAATATTTTTTAAATCAATAGATGTATGTCTCCAGCTTTGTCTTTTGATCAAGATGCTTTCACTATTCAGTGTATTTTATAGTTCCACATAATTGTTAGGATTGGTTTTTTATATCTCTGTGAAAAGTACCACTGGAATATTGATAGAAATTGCATTGAGTTTGTAGATTGCTTTAGGAAATATGGATATTTTAACAATATTAATTCTTCCAACCCATGAGAACAGGATATCTTTTCAGTTATTTTTCAATTTCTTTCAGCAATGTTTTGCAGTTTTCGGTGTAGTAATTTTTCACTTCCTTGGCTAAATTTACTCCTAAATATTTTATTCTTTTTGATGCTATTATAAATGGGAATGTTTTCCTAATTTTTTCCACAGTTTCTTATTAGTATATAGAAATGTAACTGTTTTTTTTGTATATTGGTTTTGTATCTTGCAACTTTACTACATTTGTTTATTAGTTCTAATAGTTTTTCATTGAGTTTTTAGTTTTCTATATATAAAATTATGTTGTGCTAAAACAACAATTTTACTTCTTTCTTTATAATTTGAATGCATTTTTTTTTCTTGCCGAATTGCCATGGCTAGCACTTCCAATATCATTTGAACAGAAGTAGTCAGAGTGGCCATCTTGGTCTTGTCCCTGATAATAGAGCTTCAGCTTTTCATGGTTGAGTATGATGTTAGCTTGTCATATATGGCTTTTGATGATGTGGGTTTGTCATATATGGCTTTTATTGTTAAGATACATTCTTTACACACCTAATTTTTGAGAGCTTTTAAACATTAAAGAATGTTGAATTGTGTCAAATGTTTTTTCTGCATCTATTGAGATAATCATATGAATTTTATCTTTCATTCTGTTAAGGTGGTATGTCACATTTATTAATTTGCTTATGTTCTTCTATGCTTGCATCCTAGGAATAAATCATGGCATCTGGTCTTTTTAATGTGCTGTTAAATTCAGTTTGCTTGTATTTTGTTGAGAAGTTTTGCATCTATGTTCACCAGGGGTATTGTCCTGTATTTACTTTTCTCGTAGTTTACTTGTCTGCCTTTGTTATCAGAGTAATACTGCCCTTCAAAATTAGTTTCAAAGTGTTCCTTCCTTTTCAATTCTTCAGAAGACTTTTGAGGATTGGCATTTATTCTTCTGAAAGTGTTTGGCAGAATTCTCTAGGGAAGCGGTCTAATCCTGTTAATTGGGAAGTTTTCGATAAATGATTCAATTGTCTCTGACATATCATTATTGATATGTCATATTTTCTATTTTTTTATAATTCAGTCGTGGTAGTTTCCATTTCAAGGAATTTAATTATTTCTTCTGGGTTATCCAGTTTGTTGATGCATAGTTGTTAATAGTAGTCTCGTATGATACTTTACATTTCTGTAGTATTAGTTGTAATACTCTTTCATCTATGATTTTATTTATTTGAGTCCTCTCTAAAGGTCTGTCACTTTTTATCATCCTTTCAAAAAACCTAACTCAATTTTGATGATCTTATTTATCTTATAGTCTCTATTTTATTTATTTATGCTCTAATATTTATTATTTCCTTTTTCTGCTAAATTCAGGCTTAATTTTTTTCCCTAGTTCTTTGAAGTATACAGTTAGAAAGTTTATTTGGAGTCCTTTATTTTAATGCAGATGCTTATCACTATAAATTTTCTTTTAAAATGGCTTTTTCTGCCTCCCGTAAGATTTGTTATGATGTGTTTCCATTTTTATTTGTCTCAAAGTATTTTTTATTTTACTTTTGATTTATTTTTTGATCCATTGGCTGTTTAGAAATGTTTTGTTTAATTCCTACTTATTTTTGTATTTTTCAAAAGTCCTCCTATTTTCATGGTGCATGGGAATGGTTGCCAGAGGGCTAGGGACATGCATGGGCAAATTGGGTGAAGGTGGGTCAGCAGGTAATGCGGTCTATGAGGTTCATGTGCAACTTTATTGGTAGAATTTGTTTTTTATTTTATTTTATTTACTTTTTTTGAGACAGAGTCTTGCTCCGTTGCCCCAGCTG
Source organism: Macaca thibetana thibetana (assembly GCF_024542745.1). Lineage (NCBI taxonomy): Eukaryota > Metazoa > Chordata > Mammalia > Primates > Cercopithecidae > Macaca > Macaca thibetana. Next base: position 57,650,655 of record NC_065589.1, read on the forward strand.
GAGTACAGTGGCATAATCTAGGCTCACTGCAACTTCTGCATCTAGGTTCAAGTGATTATCCTGCCTCAGCCTCCCGAGTAGCTGGGACTACAGGGTCGGCCAATTTTTTTTTTTTTTTTTTTTTTTTTTTTTTTTGTATTTCTTGAGTGAACATTGATGGTTGAGTAGTTAAAGAAATATGTTAATTTCATCTAAGTTGTCCAATAAATAGGTAGGAGGTTGTTCATGATATTTCTATATTATTATTTTAATATCTGTAGAATCTTCAGAGATGTCACCTTTTACCTGACATATGTAATTTACATTCTCTATTTTTTTTTTCTGAATGCTAACTAGTGGTTTATCAATTTTATTATTCTTTGCGACGACTCATCTTTTGTTTCACTGATTTTTCTTGGTAGGTTTTGTGTTTTATGTATCATTTATTTCCACTCTGAACTTTATTTATTTTGTTTTACTTATACTTAGTTTAGGTTTCATTTGCTGTTTGTTTCCTAGAGACATGGTCTCTCTCTGTCGCCCTTGCTGGAGTGGTGAAGTGGTGTTATCATAACTTACTGCAGCCTGGAACTCCTAGGCTCAACTGATTCTCTTGCTTCTGCCTTCGGAGTAGCTAGCACTACAGGCACATACCATCATAATTTACTAATTAAAAAAAAAAAAAATTGTAGAGACAAGGTCTCGCTATGTTGCCCATGCTGGTCTCAAACTCATGGCCTCAAGCAATTCTTCTACCGTGGCTTCCCAAATTTTTAAGACTACATGCATAAGCCACGATGTCCAGCCATATTTACTTATTTTTTTAGAGACAGGGTCTCAGTCTGTCACCCAGGTTGGAGTGCAGTGGCTCTGTCGCAGCTCACTGCACTGTTGACCTCCTGGGCAAAATCTATCCTCAGGCCTAAGCCTCCCAATTGACTAGGAATACAAGTGCATGCAACCATGTCCAGCTAACTTTTACAAAGTATTTGTAGAGATATGGTCTTGCTGTGTTACCCAGGCTGGTCTCAAATTCCTGACCTCAAGCAGTCCTGCTACTTGGGCAATTCAAAGTGCTGGGATTACAGGCATGAGCCATCACCCTTGGCCTAATTTTATTTTCAATTTCTTTTTTGATCCCAGGCTTATTTAGAAGTATGTTATTTGGGTACCTAACTTTTGAAAATAATTTCTGAATAGCATCTTATGATATAAAATAAATTAATTTAGGGTTTATATATATATGTGTGTGTATACATATTTTTTATATATATAGAGAGAGATAACATGTGCTACAGAATTAGTTCTCCATCGAAAATCCCAGATTTTACTTTTTGTTTTCTTTTATTCTTTTATATATTTACTATCTCTTCTCATGTTTAGTTTTTATGTGTTTTTTCTGAATTCTTACAATTTCTGTGTGTGTTTTCTATAAGATAACAATCATCTTTTTAAGTATTTTAATTCATGACAAAATGCTTGAGCCCATTCTTCCTTATTCTGTGGCAACATTTTTTTCTTATTTTTTTGATCCATGCCCATTTTTCTTTTTATTTATTTTGAAATAAACTGGATTTTTCAGTACCTAATGTTTACAGAAAATTTCTGACAGGACTGGGTAGTCATGAGGGACATCATAGTTTTCCAGGCCATCTGATTTCACCATCCAATAGCTTTCTCTCCACTGACTTAAAGGTATACTTCTTCATGCAAATATGCAAATATAGCTCATCTTTTTTGAATTAGGCAAGATCTAGGGAAGGCATACCTGCCACCCCTTCTAAGATCAGTTCCAATCTTTTTTTTGGGAACAAAGATTATTTGTATTGTTTTTAAACTCCTGCTGCCTTTGCTGAGATCTGCCTCTAATGGTACCTCTCAGTATACTACATGCTTTCTATTTTCCAACTTTTTGCCTGTAACAAAAAGTTTGATTGCACATGCTTTGGGAATCTCTTTATGTGTTTTAGATTGTATAAAATATGTTTGTCTTCTTATAGGTATACAAAAATATATATATGTTAATATGTACATATATAATACATATATCTCCAAGTAGATATGCAAATATATATGCTAATATGTACATGCATGCATTTTATATATATTATAGATGCCTATCATATGTACATATATTATACATAACACATATGTGTTAATATGTACACACATTTATTTGGAATATGTACTTATATGTACATATTAATGCACATATGTACATATTAACACATATATGTTAATATGTACACATATTTATTTGTCTGTGATAAAACAACATATATTTACAACTGTTTATATATCCAGTAATGTCAAATACTGTGATTTAAACACATATTGCATTGCAGTATAAACCTAAATATAAGGGTTATTTTCCATTTAGCAATAGACACATTACATATTTAGGCTGACCATGTATACTCTTGTAATATGGAGGTGACATTGTCTATATGGGAGAGATTACATACAGATCATTATATACCTATTTCTAATATTTTATATTTAGCATCACATAGCAAAGTGATGGAAAGTAACTATCTTAATGTAGAGAAAATGTGTTTAAACCTTTTGGACCAAGATCGTAGATAAAGGGAAAATTAGATTATTTTATTACTTTATTTCAAAGCTATTATATTCCTGATAGGTAAATATTTCTTACTGTGTATATATTCCATTAACTGCTAATGCAAAATCACTTGGAAATCTTTATTAAGACCAATAGTAAACTATTGTTATTTTGGGTTTAAAGTAATATATTCTTCCACACTTTGTTTACAGGAAACCTTGAGGCTGTAATCTTGCTTGTTTCCGATTACTTCAGAGTAAAACTTGGTTCAAGGGCTTAAATTTTTAATGCATATTTTATTTATGAATTATTTAAATTCACACCTCTGACTTTGATTTAGAGATCAATAAAGTGAAATCTTACGGTTTTAGGTGATTTTTTAGTATTCTCTTGGTAAGACCTGGTTTGTGGAAAACACAATTTTGTATGTATTTAGTTTTTAATGTTGGTATATTGAAGCAAAAGTGCCTCTAAAATCTGTTCATATTTTTAAACATCAAAATTTATTGCTGAGCGTATGCAGTAGGTAATTTTATTTTTTCTCTCAAATCAGCACTGGAACCACATTAAAAGGTTGTAATAGCATAATTCAACAGATTATTTTTCTCCATTTTACATTTTGACTGTTCCTAAATACATAAACTTCAAACAAGATATTTAAAATATATCTATGCAGTATACATTTACAGAAGATTTTAGAAGTCATAACAGTCTAATATTATAAATTCCATGTGTTACAAACATACCACAATGCTGTGTCATATAAATACTGATTTTCAAAGGGTGGAATATATGGTGTTAACATGTAGATGAATTTTCATCTTCAGTTATAGAAGTCATATATATATATATATATATATATCTCCATATTTTTCAAGAAACTCACTTTGACATAGGTGAGGAAAAAACACTCCATGCTTTTTGCTTTTCCTTCTAATTTGGAATGACTCTTCTATACATGTTTCACCACTGTGTTACTTTTCTGGCCTTTCTCTACCCCTCTCTGCCTGCTTCAGATGGGTCTTTGGCTTCATGTGATACACTGATGGAGGGCAATATTCTCCAGAAGCAAACCCCATTCCTGCAAGAAGAAAACTTCCCAAGTTGTTGGCCACCACTGGCTTGCTACTGCAAGGTTTGGCCCCAAGATGTGGCTGTGTCCATATTAAAAGCAACTTGTAAAAAAGCAACAACAGTATAAAGAACTTTTATTTCTATTTTCGGTTATTTATTTTCAAAGTGAATACCAAATTATATGATTTGATTTCAGTGTTAGGCTCATTTACTTTGTTAACAAAGGGAAGTAATATGATGCTTCTTAAATTATGGGGGTTACTGAAATAAAAACATGGGGGTATGCTGATATAATGAAACACAGGGTAAACACGAGGATATAACAGAGGCATTGGAGCTCTATCACATTATTGTATATTCAGTCACCAAATTTCCCACCATTTCTTGATAGCAATCAATCCAGAACTTGCCCCCAGTTTCCTAATCCCCTTTCAGATTCTTCCAGTAGACATCCACAACTTTTGAGAAGACCTCTCAGCTCATCTGCAACTGACGTTCCCCTTGGGTGCTTTCTTAGTTCAACAAGCTAAATAAATGCAATTTTTTTTTCTATATCTAAATATAAGTGTGTTCTTGGTCTCTGCTGGTGGACTTTAACAATCCTAGAGCTTCCACTATGATTCCGTTGAGACATTTTTTTTTCTTTGCTGCCACAGATTAGTATTCTTAACATAGAAGTAATACGCTGACTTGTGTGTACACATACTAGATGCAAACTCAACAATGATAATAAAGCAAGTTAATACAAATCTGTGCTCCAAATATCTTATTGAGCCTGTCAAAATTCTTCTATTTCTGCATTATGAATAGAGAACCCATGACTCTTCAGCCACATGATATGTTTACGATAATTTTCTCTGACTGACAAATCATTGATTGACCATTAAATATCCTCTCTGTATTTTGTTTGTTTCTGTTTTTTTGTACTGATCTGTTTACTAGAGGAAGTTCAAGACAAAAGTAGTTATAATAAATGTCTTTCCAGCTGAGCCTGCAGAATAAAAACTCTCCTTACACATTGTCTTTCCAGGATAAACTTTGTTGTGTTATTCATCAACATGTTATCAACACTTTTCTTGGTCTTGTTTATGTACATAAAATTAGCTTTTAAAGATATTTTCTGTCCACAAAATTCTACTTGCCAAGGGAACCATTGATTTCTCAGGTCAGCAGACAGGAGCAGCTTGACCTTACATTGAGAATCAAAGGTGGGCACAAGAGACACTTTTGCTTTTGACTGGTCGTCAGCCAGTCTTTAATGGATACCCTGCTGATAAATTTGTGTTACCTTCCAGCACTTGCTTTTTTGTTATCATTCTTGAACTTTTCTTTCTAATCAGCATGACTGCACCAAGAACATTTAAATTTGCAGTAGCCACTTCTCAGAACTTTCTGATATAACCAAAATTGTTTATTTGAAACATACTTTAAAACAAAATGTGAAGCAAATAAACCCATAGGGAAACATGTATATGGTTAACATAAAAGAAAAATTGCTTGATTTAATAGGGAAGACCTCCCTCTTTCTTTTTCTTTACTGGGAAGAGGAATAAGCACCAACTTTTAACATGAAACCTTTGCATAATTGTGAAGGATCCAAATTATTGTTTAAATCAGTTACAGAGTCTCTCTCTCTCTCTCTCTCTCTCTCTCTCTCTTTCTTTCTCTCTTTCTCATCAAAATTAATTTTGCTTTCCATGTGCCTTCTTCTCATCATGCAAAGAAAGAAAAAATCAACCTTCAATACTGAACTTTAATCATCTTCATGTGTCTCTATATGGCTCAGGCAAATTTCTACTTCTTTTCTTCCTCTCCCTCTTTCTTTCCCTTCATTTTGGTAAACAGTGCATCCTAAAAATCTACACATTCTAAAAGTATCGACTGTAGACAAATAGATCCAACATAAAAGGGGGATAAACTATAAAATAACATTTCCTATGACCTAAGTATAAGCCCACTGCTTCAATAGGTTTTTTTTTAACAAGCAATTTTATATGTTAAAGGTTTACATGTATTTGAAATTAGAGATATCAACAAATGCCAACGGAAAAAAAACGTAACTTTTGATTCTTGTATTTATTTTTCTAAGGAGACAGTTCAAAGAAAAATTATTAAACTGCTAAGTCATTGGTCTTGTTTCCTATATTAAATGGTTAGGGGGAAAGCAAGGCACTCAGTTTTAAAATATTATTTAAAGATGCTTTAAATTTTGATTTTAATTATAGAGGCTTGTAAACATAAAATTTTTGTCAAAATGAAAATTAGTACATCTTATAGTGTTTTAATTTGCTTTTAGGAAAGATTTACATCTATTTCTTGATTTTACCAAAGCCGAAAAATAATAGCAGTATAATATCTTAGTTTGCATAAAAGGAAGGTTTTTTTTTTTTTTTTGTCAATCAACTTTCTAAACTTCTTACATTAGTTTAGGAGTATGTATGTTGTAACTGATTACTCAAATTGCTTAGAAATATAAAATGTAAAATTATGTTTAGTCAAATACATTTATAATACTGGAAATGTTTTATAGGAGTTTAATCTTTTGAAATTCTTTCTACCTTACAAATCATAAAGAAGTGACAGGTCAGCTTTAAACTGTCATTTCCAGATCTTTGAGCAGTTTAAAAAAATTTATTATTCAAATTCGTTGATAAATTAATATTTGTATATCTGGACAACATAATTTTAATATCTCTCTGCTGATTTAAATTATAGAGCAGGCATCAGTTAAATGTTTAAAGATGGATGTATAAATACCTTTACCTTACATTAACATCAGTGTTCCCTTGCAAAAAATAAAAATTAAAACAATATGTGTAATAGTACAAGGATGTTTATGTGATATCAAAAATATGTTTCTGTTTATTGAGGAAACATTTTGTATTTAAAGAAAAAAGTTTTAGTTTGTGCCAGGATATATATTTTGATTAAGATAAAAGGTGAATTTAAGATATTTATTATGTACACTTTATTATCCCTCTGTGTAATATATACAAATCATTACTTTGACAGGAGCAATGAAATATATTAAAATTTGACAGAATTAGTTAAATGTGTTTGTGTTCATAAGAAAGCTGGGTATAATGCAGTTTGGATTAATGTAAAAAACTTCATTCAACTTCAACTATAGCATCTCTTTAAACTGAAGGGGGAAAGAAACTACATTGTATAGTGGCAAATGCATTTTTTGCTTGCATTTCTACAAACAGGACTGGATTTGGAGATTGGACTTTATCTGAATAATCAAAGTTATTAGTTCATAACTAGAGGCATAGTTGTGAATTTAGAACATAATCAGGAGCATCAGTCAAGCATAATGGGAACAGTTTTGTTCACATATGCTCTATTTTAAAATGGAACATCATAACAGTTCAGTGGAGCTCAAAATTACAGCTGAGAAGTGATCAGTTAACCACCCTCAAAAAACTGCATATGGGAAATAGGCTGAAAAATTAGTTTCTTAACATTGACATGTTGCTTCAGCATTATATTCATGGAAAGACCTAAAAAACATTCTTCTCAAAAGAAACAGAATACACACACACACACACACACACACACACACACACACGTATATAAATAAGGAGTTAATAGAACTATCAAGAAAAGAAAAAGGGATCATTGCATTTATAGAATTAATGCTGCTGAAATTTTGAAGCCAAAAGTTTCAAAATTTTATAGATTGAGTGTCTTATTTCAAACTGGGCGATTCTTTGATATATATGTACATATAATTTATATAAATGAAAAATAATAATTATATATCTTTGGAATGGTATTTTTTGGACCACATTTTTAAAACAATTTGTGAAACCAGTGCTAGAGATATTAAGAAAATGTGTAGCGTCTTACTTATCATTAAGAGCCATGCAGAGGGAGAGAAAGATAATTCATGAAGTGGCTCCATTTTTGCAATAAAAAAAAATGATATTTACATTTTGGATTTTTTCTTTATTGATATTTCAAAAATAGTAATTACACATTCATAGTACTACAAAGACAGAGTTTTGTGACAAGAAAAGAAGTTGTGCCATGTAATCTCACACTTTTTAGTTTCTTTCCTCATGGTAGCAACCACAACAGTGGTACTGGCTTATACCACTGCTGATTGACGGTTTCAATTAGTTGGGAGGTACAAAATATGTAGAGAAATGCAGATAAGAGTAGAAATGAGGACTAATGACCTACCAACGTCTTTCTATAATTGCCAATCAATAGCAACAAAGATCATACTGTGGAGTAAATTCACATGGCACGTAGACACAGTATATAGTGAATTGGTTAAGAATAAAGCCTCTCTATTAAACATCTGGACCCAAATCCTAAATAAAGCACTTACTGTGTGACTATGAATGAGCTATTTAATTTATCTGTGCTCTAATTTTCATTTAAATTAGAGATAATGGTACCTAAGTTATGGGTTATTGTAAAAATCAAGTATTCCTTAACAGACAAAATGTGCTAAGAACAGTGCTTGGCATATTGTTAATACCATATGAATATAAACATTATTATATTTGTTTTATTAGAATACACATCTGTAAACAGCTGAATTTTTTCTTTAGACAGACATGATAAAATGACCCACTCAAAGCATAGTAGGATCAGACTCAGATCTTAGTGTATTCTGGATACAAAGTGGTCCCCACCTCACTCTTCTAACTCAGTAGAGCTGGATCCCAGATCAGAGGTCTTCATTTCATAGGAAGTAAGTATCTAGGGAAAAAAATTCCTTGAACGCCACTGCCTGTGGCCTTGGCACATGTTATTCTTATTATATGTTTATATGACTAATTCTTTTTCATCTTTAATTCTCAGATTAACTGTCCCCTCCTAACTGAAATCTTTGGTACCCAATTTAAGAATATTCTCCTTGTTGTAGCTCTGGAATGAGTCTTTTCCAGCCCACAAAAGCTAATGTCTCTGTTAGAGAATGGTACTTAAAAACCAATAACTTGGTGTTATTTGTGCTCATTGCTACTAGTATGTCACTGCTTCTAATCCAATTCTGATCCAATACCATGTGCTACAGCCTATACTTTTCACTTTCCATATTTGTAACTACCTTCTACCATAGTGAGAAATCGGTTTCTTACTCTCCTCAATATATTGATTCATTTGTTCAAATCTACAATGTGCACATACTAGTTTAAGAGTTATGAAATTATACCACAACAAAGAAAGCAAAGCTTCTCGCTACAGTTCAGTATTGATTTCCAGTTTGATTTTTGAACTAAAATGTGCATGTGGTAAAATAAACAGATCTTCAAAATCAAATTTGTTGTGTTTTGACAAATGCATACATTCTTTTACCCACACAATCTAAGGAGATGGAAGACCACTTCCATCTCCTTAGAAATCTCCTCATGTTCCCTAGTCAATTCCCCTAAGAAGAAATCATTAAAGATCTATATATATATTTTTCATGGCAGATCCATTTTTTTCTGTTCTAGAACCACAGATAAATGGAATCATGCTGTATGTGTTCTTCTGTATCTGTATTCTGTGACTCAGCATCATATTCATCAGACATATATTTTAACATGCAATTTTAAAAGTTGCATTATTAACAAATATATGCAAAAATATAGTAGTGAAAGGTCATGTTTTTTAACTATCTTTCAGAAGTTACATTATAGAAGTATCTCCTGAGGCAGGCAGTGCTTCTACTGACCCACTCCCCCTCTTTCACCTTTGAATTAGGTCTACAGCAGTCTTTCAGACAGAACAGCAGTACCTTATCATCTTTGATATCTATTATACATTTATACATACATTTGTTAACTTGGCCCCAGACTATTTGTCTTACTCATGACAAGACTTCTGTGCTCTAAGGACATCTTATTGCTACAAAACATTATTTTCTTTAAAAATTAATAACAGAAACAGTGAAATAGCAGGCAAAAACGTAATGGAAATATACCTAATATTATTTCAAAATGTGCATTTCAGGGAATGTTTTACTTTAAAAGATGCAAATAATATGGATCTTATCCCCCAAAAATGACAGGCAATTAAAAACCATGAAAATAAATGAATTTATTTTGCATATTTTGTCTACAAGAGGATAGAATAAAATAACAACAATGAAAAAGGGTTTTTTTTTTATATTTAAAGGAGACACATAATAATTTAATTTAAAAACTTATTAAAATTAATGACGACTTTTCAAAAATAAGTAAGGTTGAAGAATCATATTTAAGTATATAAACATTGGTATTTAATGTTGCTGACTTTGGGGTTCAAAATTAGAGAACCCCGTAAACAGTAAGGGTAATTTTTGAAGAAACTGCTTTCCAATTTCATCAAATTGTTCCTAGCAATATATCCAGCTAAAATTAAATGTTTGCTGACTCCATTTCTCTTTTCAATAAATAAGGAGTTAACAGAAGTATTATAAACAAAAGAAAAAAATAACCGCACTTATAGAATTAATGCTGCTGAAATTTTGAAGCCAAAATATTAAAAAACTTACAGATTGAGTATCTTATTTCAAACTGGGCCAATCTTTGATTTTCAAAAGCTCATAAAGATGATTTAAAAAGACATGTTAAAATAAGCTGAAGATACTGGTCACAATTGCTAAATCTCTGAAGATAATTGGTTATACCAAGCCCTTTATGCTAATTTGGAAACCCATAGTGTGTTTGCTTTTTCTCCCTCCAAAGTTAGCTTTTTCTTTGACTGACACCCTGTAGGAAACTGTGTATAGACATTTGGTGACTTTTTTACTTACTGTATTACTAAATTTTCTTCTATATGAGCTTGCATCTTATAAACCTTCAACATTTCCATATGATATTTTTCAAATATTTTAGTGTGTTCCTACATTTTAAACCCAAAACCATTTACATGTAAAACCAAAGAACATAATTATCATCATTTCTCAACTAATGTTAAGATGTACATCTTTATTATATACAATCCTATCTGTCTGGGGCAGATAACCACTGCTGTTACACTCGAAAGCTTTGAAACAGTGGTATTCAGTGAGTCATTTGTGGGCTGCTAAGAGGTACTCAAACTATTAGCTCTCTGTGACAAGATAAGGAGCTTTAGAGAGAATGTACATCTACCATATGACAAAGCACATGGGTTTATTTGCTTCCCTGACTCCCTACTTCTTTGTATAGCAAGACTTTTTGATGTAAGAAGTTTTGTATCAATTAACACACTGATACAAGCTCATTAACTCATTGCACATTGGCATTTTGAGTAGCATTCCTCTAAACCGGGGTTCTGCAAACATTTTCTTTAAAGAACCAGATATTAGGTATTGAAGATTATTTTTGAAGTAGTTTGCTATTTAGCATAAAAATACCTATATAAGTGGATGTTTATGACTATGTTCTAATAAAACTTTATTGATGAATACTGGCATCTGAATATCATAAATGATAACATGTCACAAAATACTGTTTTGATTTTTCCCCAACCATTTAAATATGTAAAAGGTATTCTTAGCTTGTAAGCCATTAAAAAAGTAGTTTGCTAACTCCTGACTTAAGCAATTTTCTAATTATCACTTAAATTGTTACTTGTGTAAATCTTCTCTAACTTTTCTATCAGATTTAGTATTCGTCCTCCTGTACTTCAGAATTCATGTACACCTACAAGGTACTTTATGGAGATTAATTTGTGGGGCAATGATTTTTCCCTTCAGAAGACTGAAGTAATTTATCTAAGGTTCTTAGTCTAAGAAGTGTGGTAGGGATTAGAGCCCAAAAGTCTTGCACCAAAGTGTGTGTTTTAGTCACACATCTATCTGCCATCTACTACTAAGTAGGGACGGAGGAACAGAACTCAATAGGTAGAAAAGGAAGCATATTTTGGGGAATCAGTGAATTAGCATTTAGGAGATCAGATTATCTAGGAGCTTTCTTGTACTTTGAACAAATTACTTAAGGTTTTGGGTTTCTGGTTTTTTTAATCTGGAAATTTAAAAGATATTACATATCCTTTAAATATATTTAAACTCAGATATAGGTTTAAATATATTAAACTTAGATATTCTCTAAGTTTCTCACATTTTTCCATTTTTATGATTCTAGGATATCGGAAAACTATAGAATCAGGGAATGGTTTATATAGTGGGTAACCAAAATACACAGATTTGTATATTCAAAAGACAAGAGAAAATGAGTGACAAAGAAAGTTATATAAAAACAGAATAATATTTTTAATGATTCATTAATTAAAGAGAATGCTGCAAATAATTCAGTAAATACTTTAGTATGTGGCACACTGATTTTGCCAACAGAGTAATGAAGTTGGATTCTGGCTAGATTACAGTACTTGCAGATATGGCTTCTGCAAATTTGGGAACTTTCCAAGCATTTACTTCAGCACCTTCAGACAAAGTCTGCAATTATGTGTTTCTCTGACTAATTTATAGTAACAGGAGAACAGAACAAAAATTTCTAGTTTCACCAGATTGTAGATACTAACTCTTCTGATCTCAGTTTACACAATCACCAACAGTGATACTCTATCAGGTACTGTTTGGAATTTAAGTCCATACAACACCTCTTGTTTAATGTTCCTGTCATTTTTTTGTAACAGCCCAAATACATAAAAGCCCCATTGATTTCTACTGTCACATGCATGTTATTCTGAGACTATTTTGCTCATCAAATTTCCCCACTAGCTTCCTCCAATATTTTTCCACCGGGCTCTCTGTAAACTTTATTCCTTGGTTTAATAGTCATGTAGAATATCAAACCACTCCAAGGAAACCTGACAACAAGTGAATCCTGAATTTGTTCATAGGAAGAATGAAGGATGCTAAATCCTTTAGCTACCATTTTTTTTTTTTTTTTTTTTTTTTGCAGACTGGGAGATAAAGTTGATGTCTTTCCAGTTTTTCAGAAGCAACCCCCAAATTACTTCTCCTTAGACTAATTTTAAAAATATTTCATTTCACTGTAGTGCACTTCTCAAATGCTATATATGCCTTCCTAGACATGGAGGCTAATTCTCTATTGATTTTAATACACAGTTCAATCTTAACTACTTCAACTGCTGCAGAACAGATAAATTGTTAAGATAATATTCTGTGGAACTATATCCCTGGTAGGTAAAATATATGAGTTGCCAGTATTAATTAAAATACAGAATACCTAGTTAAACTTGAGGTTCAGATAAATAGCATTTTTTTTTCAGCAGAAGCATCCGGTTGTCTCACCTTTTAATAATTATAAGTTATAAGTGTTACAATAATACAAATAATGACTAATATTTATTGTTGATAAGGCAAGTGAAGAATTGCTTCTTCCAGGAAGCCAAGCTGGAGACCCCCAGGCTGAGGTACACACTTCTTTTTATTTTCCAATATTATTACTATTGTGATATGTTTTTCCCATATGTCTATTGCAGTACATTTATCTGTGCTCGTTTCTTTTACCGCTTCTTAACTTTGATTCTTGATGGGAAAAAAGTCTGTATCTATCTTATTTATTCATTTATTTTTCTAGTCCCAGTACATGGCTAAGCATCTGACAGATAGCAAACTGTTCATTCTTACTGAATAAAACATTAACTTCTTGGTGTCTTATATGTAGAGGAGTAATTCAATCTAAGCAAATCACTTTTTAGAGCACAATGAGCTGTAACTCAAACGTATATTAATTTTCAATGTAAAATTTTCTATGGTTTTATTCCCATTTATGTCAAAATATCTCTTCTATATTCAATCTTAAAGTATGCATTGTATAAACATTTCAAGTTCTCATATAATATATAGGAGTAAATCAATGTTACTTTAGCTGTCAGTAAGAAAAAATATATTAAAGGCAGAAGATTTCTATACTACTTATTGGCCCACTGTTAGGTGAGTTGACACTAGAAGATACAATGTGGAATATGAATACCTGTGGCACATTATCATTAATCTTCTTGGAAATGAATAAATTTCTTTTTAGCTTAATTTCCCAGATAACTACTTTGCTGAATTCTTTCTAATAGTACTTTCAGAGTGAAACACTTTATTTTTATGTGATGTATATGCAAATATCAAATTTAACTCATGTATTAAGAAAAGCCTATTCTTTTTTTGAAGCAGTGTAGAACACCAATACTGCATTTCCCAAGACTTGTACCAAATCAAAATATCTCTTATTGACTAAATACAATTGTATTGATTATGCTTGTAGCTATTTTGTACTATGCTTTTAGAGATTGTAGTTATTATGAACAAGTTTCTAAAAATAAGACAATTTAAGCAAACGACAGTAAAGTAGTTGAATACATTTTATGTAATGTGTGGTATGGCCAGGTAGAACACGTATCAATAACACGTAACAAGAAGAAAATGGCTCCTCCTAATTTTATTTGTCTTTCCAGCTAGTAAATGGATGTTTCTTGAATTACTCAAATCTCTAGTCTTTGTTCTCTCCGTTGAGATCTGACAGATGGGAGCTCAGCAGCAGCCATGCAGAATGTTCTGAATGTGACATGTGTACAGATCAGATGATATCATCTTCCCCAAGAGGCTCGCTTAGCCCTCTTCAGCAACTTTGACCTGCTTTAGCCAATGCATCCCCACAGGAAGAATTTTTGGAATTTTCTATGAATAAAAATAAGCCTAGATCACGTACCATAGTGATTTTTTCATCTTCCTTTATCATGAGCAAAAAAACCTATTTTTCCACATAAACATTAGTCATTTTTTAATTTAATAGTGATGATCATTTTTTCTTTAAGTATTATTACTTTAAAAATCTGTTGTGCTAAGACATTTGGGCTATATATTTGATGGCAGAAATGCAAGCCCAGTTGAATTTAAAATATATTCAAAATATGATGATAGAATTATTTTTAGGTACAGTTTTAAAATTTTGGTGATCACTAATATTGGTCTATTTTTAACCCGCTAATAAAGTAATGCTGACTTTTAAAAAACATTCAAATGGGCTGTTTTGATTGGAGTTTGAAAGGAAATTCCTAATGTTTCCTCTTCCAACTTCTTTCTAAATTGAAAACACAGGAAAACAAAAGGAAACACAAATAAAAGACTCACAGTACTGTAAATCAAGACTGGCAAAAAGTATTATGCCAAAATTAACAGTAATTTTAAAGCAGTCATAACTGGACTTAAGAAAAGCTTAACCGGGGTTGAAAAATTATGGGCTCATATTATGAGAAAGACAGGCTGAGTAAAGACAGTTAATTTCTTTTTACCTTTTCCAGTGGTGCCCTTTGACTCAACAAATCAGAACATGCCACAGGGAGAAACAGCAACTGTCCATCCCACCTCTCAGATGGTTCTTTGTGATGAGCGTCATCACCATTTGCTTTGTTTGCTACCCTCTTAAATCCAGATTAGTTAGGAATTGCCAATACCAGAAACCCTCACAAATTATATAGGTACATGTATCTTTGCATTTAAGGTGTGTATAAAAAATCTTGTTTAATCAGAAGAAAGACAAGAAATTATAATCAGAGAAATAATAATAAATTAACCAATGAAAAAATACTATTATTGCCTTCAACTGATAGATATAAATGTGAAAGACTAGATATCGTACATAACTTTCCCAAGATCATGCTGTGATTTTTAGCAAGTATAAATTATAATGCAGGAATGTGAATTCATATTGTCTAATTTCAGAATGTAGAGTTTTAAAAATAATGGTCATTGACACAGTTAAATTAATAATAAGGGTTAATAGTGTTTATTCTGTGGCAAGCACTGTGCTAGATCATCTACATGTATACTATCATTAAGTCTTCTCAACAATTGTGTGAGATGTGTTTATGATACCCATTTTATCAATCAGAAAGAAGACTGGCAAGTATAAATGTCTTGCCAAATTTCACACCTCTGCCACTGATGTTGTGACAGAATTGATTCATGCTGTTGTGGAAACCTTATCTAGACTGCACCAATCTGATTTTTTTTTTTATTTGGAATTCTCAACTGTGTAACAGAGCCTCTTATATTTCTATATGTGGATGAACTGTAAGGTAGCTCTGAGTGACCATATCTTGCTATGCAGACTGAGAAATGAGGATGATGGCAGGAGCAACAGAAATGAGCAAAAACAATAAGCTGAAAGCAGACGGAAAAAAACGTGAGAAAATGAATCCAGATCTATTTCCAATCTCATTGTTGCACTTATCTGATACCAAGTTGCATTCTAGTTCTGGGTTTATGCCTAATCCCTTTGTGTTTATGCAATAAAGTTTATTTTTGCTAAATTTAGATAGAGTTGTTTTATACAATAGTAAAGCATGTTAATAAAAAACATAAGTAATGTTGATTATTATTTTGTAGTGGAATTGTTAATTTATATTTTATTGTTTATTCCTTATTATATTAATGTTATATTATTCTAATGAATTACATTAAGTACTAGATTAAAAGAATATAATTTTAATGATTTTAGCTGATAAATGCACATTCAGATATATATTAAGAAGTATTTACCAAATTTGTCTGAACAATGGAAAAATACTGAGCTTGAATCAGAAATCTGTGATTCAAGTTTTGCAGAAATGTTCATTAAAGCATTTATAGTAATCTTTTTAGTTTACACTTACTTTTAAGAGACACTTTAGAGAAAAGTTTCTGTGTATGCAAACTCATTCAGCTTTAACTGAAAACATTTATTCATATACAAATGCTTTTTCTTTTCCTAAAGAAAACATCAAAAAATTCATGACAAGCGATGCAAAAAGATGATACTCCAATATCAATGAGAGGTTAGAATATACAATGGATAGTTTCATGTGTAGAAATATCTAAATGTAACTGAATGATATCTAGTAAACATCATGGGTGAAGTTATGACTTACTGAAACCATATGTTTTTATGTTTTCAACGTAAATGCTAAAAGTCAAATCTAATTCTTTAAATAATATTTTGCAATTCCTGCCATCATGTGATAATTGGACTAAGTATTTGTATTAAAAATATAATATCAAATTATAAGATATTATTTTTCTAAATTAGGGCACATATTTGAGAAAAAATGTAAGGATCAGAACTAATATAATTTGTAATTTCAGGACAGACCAATTATTTATTCTCTCTCTAAGCTTCTATTATTAGCATCTCCATAGCCATTATGTCATTTTTATTTTACATTAAAAAAGCAAAATCTTACTGATCTGGTCTCAGTGGTTTTTGGAAGGAGTAACTGATACATTATTTTAGAATTCAAACTATATGTTATTATAACTTGCTTTTAATATCAATAAAATGAATAAAATGCCTTTTTTTTCTTATTTTAACTATTCAAAAGTACTTATTTCAAGTAGGTCAATATTTCCTTCATGAATATTCAAATTTCAAAAACATTTATCTTTTTTAAATGTTATTTTATCTACCTGAATTTTGTTTCATGGATAGCTACTGCAAGTTTAAAATTCATTGTATATAAAATTTACTTTTTAAGAAATAATTTATAAGATTATTTTACATGTTCTTCTCAATAAGCAATTGCAAAATGAGACACTCTTTTAGTCTACCTTTCACTTGTTATTAGAAATATGATGCAGTCAGTTTGGCTCCTGACTTCCTCAACTACTGCTATTTATTTATACATCATGGCAAAATAATCAGTATTGTTTCATATGAGCCAATTAACACATGAAGAAACACCTAATTTTGGCCTCAGAATAAAGCTATATTTCTTTTCTTTACTTTCTTTCTTTCTTTTTTTTTTTTTTGAGATAGTGTCTGGCTCTGTCGCCAAGGCTGGAGTGCGGTGGCGCCATCTCGGCTCACTGCAAGCTCCGCCTCCCGGGTTCATGCCATTCTCCTGCCTCAGCCTCCCAAGTAGCTGGGACTACAGGCGCCCGCCACCATGCCCGGCTAATTTTTTTGTGTTTTTAGTTGAGATGGGGTTTCACCGTGTTTGCCAGGATGGTCTCGATCTCCTAACCTCGTGATCTGCCCGCCTGGGCCTCCCAAAGAGCTGGGATTACAGTCGTGAGCCACTGTGCCTGTCTAGAATAAAGCTATATTTCTGCTGACTTACTGACAAAAATCGATTATATGCCATTAGGTATAAAGTGTAAATGGCTCAAAAACATCCCAAATACATACATCTGACAGGGTATGTATTTGTCAGGGTTCTTCAGAAAAACAGAACCAAGAGTTTATAGAAATGCCCCTCCCTCCTCCCTCCCTCCCTCCCTCTCTCTGTTCTCTTTTTCCTTCTTTCTTTCTTTCCCTTTCCTCTTTCTTTCTTTCCCTTTCCTCTTTCTTTCTTCTTTCTTTCTTTTCTTTCTTTTTCTTTCTTTCTTTCTTTCTTTCTTTCTTTCTTTCTTTTCTTTCTTTCTTTCTTTCTTTCTTTCTTTCTCTCTTTCTCTTTCTTTCTTTCTTTTTTTCTTTCTTTCTTTCTTTCTTTTTCTTTCTTTTTCTCTCTCTCTTTCCTTCCTTCTTTCTCTCTTTTTCTCTTTCTCTCTCCCTCCCTCCCTCTCTCTCTCTTTCTCTTTCTTTCCTTCTTTCTTTCTCTTTCTTTCTTTCTTTCTTTCTGTCTGTCTGTCTGTCTTTCTTTCTTTTCTTTCTTTCTTTTTCTTCTCTCTCTCTGTCTCTAATTAGTACTATAACTACTGAAGATATTGAATTCATTGTTAAACATCTTTCAACAAACTAAGCCCCAGACAAGACAGGTCAGATGTTTTCATTGGCAAGATCTATCAAAATAAATAATACTAATTTTACAAAAATTAGTAATAAATACTACTAAATTTACAAAAATATTTCTAGAAAATAAAAAATGAGGCATATTCCAATTTATTTTATGAGGCATATATTACACTGATACCAAAGCTAAAAACTCTTTTTTCATGAAAAAAAGCTACAGAGTAATATTCTTCATGGAAATGGATAAAAGCATCAGCATCATTATTATCATCATTATCATAATCATTCTCTCTCTCTCTCTCTCAAATAAATGTCATGTCAGAGTAGAATTTATTTTAAGAGTTTTGTTCAGCTTTCAAGAATCAATGAGTGTAATGTAACCTAAAAATAATAATAATAAATAACCATAACACAAGATCCTCTTGATAGACGCAGCATGCGTTTGGCATTGTCCAGGGTCTATGTTTGTTTTGAATGAAACTCTTGAGTTTCATTATCAATTTGGTAGCTATTGTCCCCAACAGCCACTATCGGCCTGAACAAAAGCACACCACCAGGGGATCCATTGCATCCCTTTGGGTGGCCTTGCCATCAGGGTTCAGATTGCAGGCAGAGCTTCAAGGACGCAACCAAATATGAAAGCTTAAGAGTTTTTAGTACTTACAGACACTGAGGAGTACATGGTACACCTGGAGGTTAAGAAACTGAGGCAGGGAAAGAGAAGAGACTATTGCCACAAGTGGTAAACATAAGGAAATAGGGTATGGGTCGCTTATGTGCAAATGCCTGAATGGTTTATTAAAGGGAAGCAGTAGGAAAGAGGGGAGTCTATTCTGTGAGACTAGGCAAGAGAGATGCCTCTAAGTTCTATCTCTGGTCTGTGACTTGAGACATTTAAGTGTGATGTAGAATGAGAAACTATGTCAAGGGTGACTGAACTCTGCCTCTGGCATGAGAAAGCTAAACTTTCATCAAAAATGGATGTCAAGACAAAGTAAAGTTATAAGCATTCACTACAATATGTTATAAAAATTTCTGCACAAATGAAAGATCACTTTCTCAACTTGATGAAGACCTCATGAAAACCTATAACATCACACTAAATGCTCAAAGATTGAGTGTGTTCCCCATAAGATAATAAACAAGAAAATATGTCTGATCTCACCATTCCTTTTCAAAGTTGTAATGAAGATTCTATTAGCAAATCAGGAGAGTAAAATGATGTGTATGTATAGTGGAAAGAAACAGTCTCTTTTCACAGTTGTCTTCCCTATGTGGAAAGTCTCAAGGAATCCAAAAAGAACTGCTAAATGGAATAAGCATATTTAGTAAATTCACAGGATGAAAAGTCATTATTTAAAAATCAATTGCATTTCTACATAGCTGGGAATTGAAATTTTGAGAAGAAACATACGTAAATACCAATAAATACCAATATATTTGAAATTTATATGAATAATTACACTAAAATATTTGTAAGATTTTTATACTGAAAATCATAAAATATTTGGTAAGAAAAAACAAATAAGACCTTAAATTATGGGTAGATATATGTGTTCTTGAGTTGGGAAAAAATGCCCAAATATTAATTCTCTTCTAAACTATCTATAGATGCAGGGTAATCTCAATCAAACTTCATCAGCAATTTTGTGTTCACAAGCTGAGTCTATAATTTACATAGAAAACAAGGCATGTAGAAGAGCAAAGATAATTTTGAAAAGGAAGATCAAATTTTGCAGATCTACACTGCTTTATTGTAACAACAACTATAAAGCTACAATAATGAAGATAGTGTGGCATTGCCAAAAGTATAAACCCATGGATCAATGGAACAGAAAAGAAATGCAGAAAAATATTTATGCAAATATGGTTATTTCATGCTTTGTAAGGTGGTCAAGGATTAATAATGGATAGTCTTTTTAATGAATAAATAGGTAACAATAGAACAACCATGTACAACAATGTTTCTCTACTCCTAATGACATCACATACAAAAATTAGCTTAAAATGGATCATAGACATAAAGCTCAGGAATTTCTAGGAAAAAAAGCATAGGGAAATCTTTGGGACATTGTGTCATTTGGTTATGCAGAGATTATGTAGGACACAAACAATTATCAGTATATAGGACAAATTAAATAATAACAAATAAATACAATATTGATAAATTGTACTTCATTAAAATTAAAATTTTCTGCTCTTTCAAACCTACTTTGAAGAAAATGGAAAGACAAGACACAAAGTGGGAAATGGAAATGAAAACCACAATAAGCTATTATTACACACCTGTCAGATTATTTCAAATAAAAGACTTGATAATACAGAGCAGCTAGAATGTTCATGTATTCTTGCCGTGTTTGCAAATGACCCAGGCATTTTGGAAAAGAGTAAGACAGTTTTATATAAAGATAACAGTCTTACCATATGGCCTAACACTTCTACTCCTAGTTATTTACCAAAGAGAAATGAAGATATAGCTAAATAACATATGCTTGTGAACATTTACAGCAGATTTATTCAAAATCACCAAAAGCTAGAAACAACCCAAATATTCATCGACAGGTGAATGGATGAGAAAATTATCTTGTATGCATACAATGCCAATTAACTCAGAAACAGAATGAGCCATGAACCAAGGCTATATACAGAAGGGTTCCACTTAAATGATACTTTGAAACTGTAATGACAGAAAATACAGGGACAGGAATCAGATCAACTCTTGCTAAGGGCTGGGGGTAATGCAAGGGAATTTCCTACAAAGGGGTATTAGGGAAGTTTGATAAGAAAATAAGAAATATTTTATATCTTAATCATGGTGATGTTGACACTCACTGTGTAAATTTGTCAAAACTCATAGAACAGCACTTCTAAAAAATGAATTTTACTTTATATAATTATACCTCAACAAACCAAAAACCAAGCAACAATAACAGCAAAGAATAGAGTAGAGCATGAAATAGTAAGAAATAAAAAATCAGTACACATGCCTCTTTTCTTTCGTATAACTGCTTATGGCCCCTACATTTGTCCCAAACTATGATTTTACTCTATCTCCACTTGATCTCAAGTTCAGAAGCTCTTCTCTCAAGCCTCATTCTTTGGAAATTACCTTGATAACCAGTGGATTGCTTAGAATTTATTTTTGTCAGATATTTTCATAAATATCAATTGCTAATTTTGCTGGACACAGATTTTCTGTTTTATCTACCAACCTGGTGCCTAGCTGATCATATTTCCAACTATTATGCTGCTGTTGTCTGGCTGGATAACTTCTCATTTCCTGCAGCTCTGTCTCTACTGCATTAGTAGTAGTGTCTGGAATCCATGTCCTTTTAAATTCCGATTCATCAGCCTGCCAAATGAGCCCTAAGTGTTTTTACTTTCCAGATTATTTTCAATTCTATAGGCTAGTTACTGTGTGTCTTCTACAGCATGCTCTGTACCAGTGATTATCATTCAGTAGTGAAATCTAACAATCTATTAAATATTTTAATAATGCAGATGCAGGGCTTTCCTCCAAACCTACAAAATCAGAATATGTGAGTGAGGTCTATGGAAAGTCTCTATTTTATATTCCATAAGTAATTCTAATGTTCTTTTTTGTTTACACTCTTATGAGTGACTAGTTTTGCTCCAAGCAACATAACTGATACCAATAGTTATTGCATGATACTAAGCCTACAATTTAGATTTTGGAGGTTTTAGATAATTGCATTAATCTTATTTTGTAATTAGATTTAAAAAGGCAGATCCAATTACAAGTAGACAGATACTCACATCTAGGCTGAAATGTATAACATAGGAAAAATGTTAAATTCCTTTTCTTCCACATTCCTACCATTAACATGGATAATGTGCCTTGTGCTACTGAGAGTAACATTGCATAAGTGAGATTCTACTTCTTGCCTGATTTAAACTGTAAGCCTTGACATATACATTTATCATTTTCTGACACCATGTATTTGTGTGTATATGTATTGATGGTCAATCTTACATATGTCAATTTAGCTAGGTCACGGTATCCATATATTTGATCAAACACATCTGGATTCTGCTGTAAAGGTATTCCTTAGATGAGATTGGTATTTAAATTAATAAACTGTGAACAAAGAGATTACCTTCCACAATGTGGGTGGACCTCATCCAATCAGTTGAAAGCCTTAAGAAAAAGGCTGACCCCCCCTTAAGGAAGAGAAAATTCTTCCAGTAGACTGTTTTCAGACTTCAACATCACCAGCTCTTCCCTAGGTCTCCGGCCTGCTGGCCTATCCTGCAGACTTTGAGTTTGCCAGCCTCCACAATTACTGTGAACCACTTCTTTAACATAAACCTCATTCTCTCTTTCTCTCTCAGAAGATAGATAGATAGATATAGCTAGATAGATCATATATAGATATAGATAGATAGGTGATAGATATAGATAGATAGATAGATAGATAGATAGATAGATAGATAGATAGACATCCTATTTATTCTGTTTTCCTGGAGAACTCTAATACTAATATGTTTGTACAGAATAGAATATATCTCGAGAGCTCAGTATAAATTATTAATAGATAAGTGATTAATGTAAAACTTTCAACATTGACTAAATAACAATTGTTTGGCAATAGCCAAATAGTATTAATATTCTGTAAAAATGATTTATGATTTGAAAGTATTTTCAATTTTTCAATTTTTTTTAACCTTTCTAAGCTTGTGAAGTAGATATAGAAGGCACTGTTAATGAGGATTCTTAGCACATGTTTAAAATAAATATAAAATTTGGGAGTGGGATGTTGAGACTAAAACTCTCAAGCTAAAATCAATAACTCTACTGTGCAGAATAATCCAGTTAAGCAAATTCTAAATTAGTTACTTTAAGTAAAACAAGCTAGTACTGGATTACAAACTAGGCACATACTGTTCAAAAATTCAAAAAATATAGAGTAACTATAGCAACTTTGGCACATTGAGGACACATTAAACCAAATTTCTATTAACAAAAACTTACCATACATTCAGGTTTTCAGCAAATCTAAACAAAATTCTTAATTATAAGCAGAGAGGGGACAGAGGCTTGAATTTTACTACGTGTAAATGAATGAGAATTTTAAATGCTAGAACTAGCTCAATATAGTCCCCTTTCACCACAGATATACAACACCTTATTTTCAGATGTATAAAAATAGTTGTAGTAGAAATTCAATGTTTACTGGAGAATGGATTTACTTGAATAACTGTCAAAATTATTTTGGGGACATTTAAATCAATAGACTGTGATCACAGTTGTTCCCAAACTTTTCTTGGAGTTGTATTCCCTTTACATGATACTGTTTTATTTCTATTCATCTGGTTTATGCTTTGTAGTGACAAAAATAAATTAGCACCGTAGTAGGCTAGAAATAGGTAAATTAAGTAGTATGAATTCCAAGCAAAGCTAGATATTAAAAGCAAAGAGGGCTAAGACTTCAAAACAGACACAGCTCACACAAGTGTGATGAATTAATTCTAACGTTAGGCATACGGAAAGGGTACAATGAAGACACAAAGAGACTTTAGAACTACATTGTTTTTTTGTTAGAGTACAAAGTGATTACTCATGACCTAGGGCGTAGGTAACAGCAAACTCAAGTCAATGTTAAGATTAATACAGAGTGACAGATTGGGTTATTCAGGAAGTAGGTTCTGAGACACAGTTTAGTGTGTGGGATGTTTATTGTGGTGTTCTTGGAACAAACTAACGTGGAAGGGAGGGTACAAAAGGCAAGATGGGTGGTGGGAAAAGTTGACTGATGTGACAGAAAACTCTGGAGCTAAATACGGACCCAGCATTTTGCTGTGTTGAGCTAAATGGCCAGACTTTGATACCCTTACCTTCTTTGGTCATTGGATTTGAGCTATACTAAGACAGGCACAGCCTTGGGTGAGGCCACTCTCTGCAGTTGAGGCAGTCCCAAGAACTGACAGCCGAAACTTCTCTGCTGACAGTATGCCCAACAGCTGGAGAATCTATTCTTTCCTACCTGGATGATCTGGGTGTCAGAGCTCCATGCCCATCACTGCCATCCCTTGTGCCTCATGGATTCAACTCCTTTTATACATTTATAAAGCAGCTTTTTCACGGTTCTTACAAAATTCTGGCAGACCTGACTTTCTGGGAGAATCTTAAAAGAATTACATTATTGGCAAGTACCAGTAAGATTATTGGGAAGAACCACTGGAGATGGTCTTGGGAACATAACTGATACTCATCATCTCTCTTTACTATTTGTTCTAAATCACCTTTACCCTCGCCAACCACTTCTACTTGTCATAGCTAAATCGTTATCCATCAGTGATCCAAGTCCCTTGTCAACATCCTCTTCTCAGTCCAGGAGTACTGTACCTGTTCATTTGTAGTTACATTTGCTCAAGGGAATAAGTACCAAGAGACATCCAAGCAGATCACTTGGGTTCAAAACATATTTCTCCCCTCCTCCATTGTGAAAGCAGCCCTTCCTCCTTCTGATAATCAGGCTCAATTACTCTTACCAATATGGTGATTCCTCTTTTTTAATCTTCTGCACCACAAACAGAAGGATCCCAAAGTGCCCCTGCAGCAGGCACAGGCTGTAGCTCAACAGTGTTCTTGCTGTGTCTCCTGGAAAAGGTGTTCTGCCTTTAGTGACCCAGGCCTCTAACATTGTGGAGCCCAAAGATGTAGGAATGGGAAGCACAGATCTCCTGAGAAGATCATTGGGAATGATGGTAAGTGTAGTTAAACTTCCTATTCCCAATACTCCTGGGGAAGTAGGAATATTTGATTAAAATTATATACTTTATATATAATATAGTGTCTTGCGGCTCGTCCTTGTTGTTACCCTCTCAAGGTATCTTCCTCCAGCTGGTGCTTCAGCTGTGCCTACAGCAGACTATTTGATTGTTTTAGCTGGTTAGTAGCTCTTAGTTGATGGAGTATGTGATACAATCAATCAATGGAACTAATAGACATGAGCACACATCTGTAGTTCCTCTTCTCTAATGGAGATTTCATGGTCTGACATAATGTTATGTTAGATCCTATTACATTTCATAAGCCATCTAGTTGTGAAATTGCTGCCTTTCAAACAGGAAAGGATAATCCATACCTGGAATACATGCCTATTATAAGAACACATTTCTAGCTCTTTCATTTGGAAAGGACCTATGTAGCAAGACTAAAACATCTGACACATCAATGGTTATAATTGATGCCATTATTTGGATGAGTTTTCTCAACTAGTCTTGTCAACATCGTCCCCCATCCCACTCAAATCAGATGTGAGCCTCTTTATTTGCTACTAATGAAACCTCTGGCTTTCACACTTAACTTTCGATTGCCTGTTAATTGATTTCAGCTTTTCCCAATTTATTTACTTTTTAAGCATCTGTTGATCTTAGCAGTAGCCACTACATTTTACTGTCCTTAAAGCTACTATTTACTTTATGTTTCTCAGATACCTAATATATTGCACCACCTTGACTATCTTTCACTAGTGTACCATCCTAAAGCTCTACCCATGGAAGTTAACCAATTGCACCATCCCTTTCTGCTAGGAGCTTTGAGCAGTATAACAGAATCCATGTTACCAGCTGATAGTACCTGATATCACTGCCAAATATTACCTTATTAACTTATATACCTGACTTCTCCTAGCATCAACTGGGGTATTAAACTCCACTGAAGCAAACCCTTCAGTGGAGTTTGTATAGAGGAAGGAAATAGGGAAAAGTCAAGTTCAAATGAGTCCCTACATGAGCTTCTGCTGCCCCCATGAGGAATCCTGCTACTAACAGGAATCATCACGTGGGCTGTCTCAGGAAGGGTGAGGCCACTCTGAAGGTGAGATAACCCTGAAGAGGCTGACAACTGAAGGTTATCTACTGACAGTATTTCTATCAACTGCTACACAAAGTCCTTCTTGAAGTATAGCCTGTGCAGCACTATCATGACTATTACAGACAACAGCATGAGAAAAATATCCAGGAAAAAGGAAGAAATACAAATAACGATGTCTAGCATTTTTGTGTCATAGAGATTATACACAAAAAATTGATTCTCCCAAACTTTGTAGTTAGGAAAGACCCATATTTTTATAACGCTTTCACAGATAAGGAGGTTCAGAGAATTCAAGTGAGTTTCTGTAGAAGATAGAAACAATAAGTATTGAAGTTAGAATGTGCTCTCCTTAGAACATGACAAGAAGGGATTCTTCTCTAGAATCCCTAGAACATGACAAGAAAGGCTTCTTGAGGGGAAAGCTGGAAGTCTGTGAGATGATTTCACAGAACACAAAGAAGTTTCTCAGAAAGCTTCTTTCTCTTTGTTATCGGAGGATATTTCCTTTGGCCCTATAGTCTTCAAAGGGATCCGAAATATCAGTTCTCAGATTCCACAGAAATAAGGCTAGCAAACAGATCCACGAAATACAGATGTAACTCTGTGAGTGGAAGTCACACATCACAAAGTGATGTCACAGAGTGAGCCAGGAAGAGGGCTCTTAATAAGAACCAACTCTGCAGGCAACTTGGTCTTGGATTTTTGGCCCCCTTACTTCAGTAAGTCTCTAATACTGAAACCACACAAAACATAATCTAAAAAATACACATGTGCATTTTTGTCACTTGGAATCTGCTACATGATACTGATACAGTGCACCCTGTGACGTTAAACATCTACTCTCATGCCTACCTAGCACATGCCAGGACCCAGGAACATGCTTCTCTGTGTCCCTTGAGCAATGTCCTCGAAACAAAAGTTGACTGCATCTGAATGCCATCAGTCCTACTGCTAATTTTCAAGGCAATCACTTAGTACAGTACTCATAAACATTTTACATGGCTACTGATAAATATTTATTTATATAACTTGAAATTTTATTCACACATTTATAAGTAACACATGAAGCCTGACACCAATTATTTATGTTGCCAAATAGATAAATATTTAATGGTAGAATTCTAAATAAATTCATTTTATAAAATATTTCATAATTTTAAATTAAATTTACAAATAAAATTTATGTGAATACATTTTACATTGTATTAATTAATTTAAATTTAATAAATGACATTTAATATTTAAAGAAAAATAACTGCTTAGAAAATATATATCCTTTAATTTTAAAATTTGATATCCAAATTTTGGATACTTTAAATACAAGTACTTATTATTTATGATTTAGGATCATAACTGAATAAAATACACATTATGTGAAATTATTTCTTATAAGAAATAACGACTGTGTAAAAAGAAGGTAATAAAAATATATTTTATTACAAAAATATAATAATTTATGAATTACATGTCTTCTATACTCATCCAAATCTCATTGTCCCATCAACAGAACATCCAAATATCTAGGATAATAATTCAATTCATTCATCCTTGATATGTTACCTTTATCCAGTTTTATTGAAGAAAAACTTTATACATTTTTAATGCTATAGTTAATAATAATGTTTATTGTAATGGTTAGTTTTGCATATTAATTGCTAAAATATGGTACCTACTTTCTTGATCAGACTTCAAATAGGCTTCATCCAATCAGTTGAAAGCCTTAAGAGCAAATATTGAGGTTTCCTGCAGAAGAAGGAATTCTGCTTCTGGATGTCAGCATAGAACTTCTGCCTGAGGTTTCAACCTTCTGACTGAAAACTGAGACATCAACTTTTACCCGAATTTCCAGCTTGCTAAGGAGAGATTCTATTTGTTCTGTTTCTTTGGAGAAGCCTGAATAATATAGTTATATTTCTTGAAACAGAATATAGAACATATTTTATATAATGCTTGATTTTCTTGATTTATATTTTTAAAATATTTGGGCATTTAGTAAGAAAGCTTTTAATTGTACTCTTGTTATAGGCTCCACAATGAGAGGGCAGGATTAATATTAGAACTGTATAAAAATATTGAGTTAGAAAAAGACTACCTGCCAGAAACTCTGAATGAACCTGTGAATACTAGCTTGAATATAAATGGAGAAGTTTACTGACAAATTATACACACACACACACACACACACACACACACACGCCATTAATATTCAGATATGTTTCATTATTTAAAGGTGATAAAGAGTGTATTCATCTACTTTAGTTGTCATAAAAAATGCCACAGAGTGATAAGGTGGTGATTAGAGTGAGCCAGGAAGAGGGCTCTTAATAAGAACCAACTCTGCAGGCAACTTGGTCTTGGATTTTTGGCCCCTGGAACTGTGAGAAATAAATGTCTATTATTTGGCCACCCAGTCTATATTATTTTGTTTTGGTAGGTCAAGCAGACTAATAAAGATTATGGTAATGAGAGATGGGGCACTGCTGTAACAAATACCTAAATTGTGGAAGCGGCTTTGGAACTGAGTAATGGATAGGGGCCGAGAGAGTTTTGAGGTGCATGCTGGAAAGCTGAGATTGATGTGAAGGGATGGCTCATGTGATTATATATACTGAGAAGTCTAAGCGGAGGAAAGCCAATGATATAGTTCCTGTTTCAATCCAAAGGCATGAAAAGCAGGAGCTGATGATGCAAGTTCCAGTCACAGTCTGAGTCTGAAGGAGAGAGTAACAACGACCCAACTCAAAGACAGGCAGAGAGAGTGAATTCTTTCTTTCATTCTCTCCAGGCCTTCAATGGAATGAATGAGGCCCACCCCTATTAAGGAAGACAACCTGCTTTACTCAGTGTACTAATTTAAATGTTAATCTTAACCAGACACAACCTCATAAACAAATCCAGGAATCACATTTAACCAAATATCTGGGTACCCCCATGTATATTCATCTGTTCTCACACTGCTAATAATGGTATACCCAAGACTGAGTAATTCATAAAGGAAAGAGGTTTAATGGACTCTGGGGAAGCCTCACGATCATGGCAGAAAGCAAAGGAGGAGCAAAGGCATGTCTTACATGGTGGCAGGCAAGAGAGCATGTGCAGGGGAATGCCCTTTATAAAACTACCAAATCTCATGAGACTTATTCACTACCATGAGAACAGCATGGGAAAACCTGTCCCCATGATTCAGTTATTTCCCACTGGGTTCCTCCCACGACATGTGGGGATTATGGGAGCAACTATGCAAGATGAGATTTGGAGGGGAACACAACCAAACAATATCACCAAGGTTGTCACATTGACAATAAAATTAGCAATCACTGAGGGTAATTGTGTGTGTGTGGAGCAGTACAGAATTGTAAGTAGAGTGGCCAGGCAGGCACTTTCTCTAGAGATGGTAATATTTGAAAACTGAATGATAATTGGGAGTGTCATGCTCAGAACCTGAGGAAGATTTTTACAAGGTAAGGAAAGAGTAAATGCAAAGACTCTGAGATAAGACTGAGCTATACCTGGAATATACTGAGAAAGAAGAGAGTGGTGCATGATTAAGCTTGGAGAGTGAGGTAGGGTCAAATTGTTGGCCATGGTGGAATTTTGATTTTACTGTACATATAACTGAACTTAATATGAAAGATTAAAGCAGAAAAGACTTGCAATCTGATTAATTTGAGAGGAGAAGGAAGGAAAGAAGAAAGGAAGAAGGAAGGAAAGAGGGAAGAAAGGAAGGAACAAAGAGATGGATGGAGGAAAAAATAATGAATAAAGAAGGAAAGGAAGGAAACAGTTAAAAGAAGCAATAAGGAAGATATATAACAAACTAATATTCCGAGCACACTATGGAAAATAGACTGCACTTTCAGCAATGGAAAAATTACGTTACATTAGCTCCCAAAAGAGAAAATCATTGCCTGAATCTAGACCTTGGTGATAAATAATTTTGGACTGATTAGAAATGTATTTTAAAAATGAAACTGAGAGAATTTGTCAGTGAATCAAATGTGAAGGACAGTAAAGCATATAAATAATGATGGTTCTTTATTTTAAAATAAAATTAAATTGGTTTTGCCATGATTTTTGAGGTGGGAAATAATGAAAAACATCATTGAGTTTTTTATTCAAGTGGAGGAATCAAAAATTTATTTTGGATTTATTAAGATTAAAATGCTAATTAGATTTAAAAGTGAATATGTTAAGTAGGAATTAGAAGAAGAGCAATGCATGGGGCAATCTGGTGGCACGGATGAAAATAAGAACTTTCTAATGCTTAGAGGGGTTTAACTTATTTTTCTAAGTATGTTTTATTTTCTCAAACTCATGGGTAAAGTTAAAGTTCAACATACATGCAAGTGCGCACACACACATACACACACGCTATCTGCCATCAGCAGTTATCAGTGTTACAAGTCATATGCTGGGTTAGAAATCAAAAGAAAAATAAAAGGAAATGGGAATAAAACGTGTGGAGACATATTAATAGGCAAGTACTAAAAAGAGGGGATATTCAAAGAAGTACCTGAACTGCTACTTGGGTACTGAAAACACGCTCTCAATTAATTTTATTGGTATGAAGAGATGCAAGGTCAGAAACACTATAATTGGGAAATAAGTTTAGAACCACATTTTGGAAGTATGTCATTAGAAAGTATATGTTAACACAACATAGTATCAAATAGAGTCATGTAAATTTGAGAGAGAGAATATTTAGAGCATTTTATGTAGGAATAATATGATGAAATAAATGACCATCAAAATGATAATATAGGAACTGAAGGCTGAAATATCCAACTTAAAAATCTAGAAATATTTATTTCATGGCTAGAGAAAGAAGGCCCATTTGGTTATCTCAAGTTCAAGTATGGCTATGACATAGTGGTTTTACAT
This sequence comes from Macaca thibetana thibetana, assembly GCF_024542745.1. NCBI lineage: Eukaryota > Metazoa > Chordata > Mammalia > Primates > Cercopithecidae > Macaca > Macaca thibetana. The sequence continues at coordinate 57,681,586 of NC_065589.1, forward strand.
GAATTTTACATAATATGAAGGTTCTCATATGCAACAAATGAAGAATAAGTCCTTCAGTCTTTAAATTTGTAGTCTAGTTGCTTGAATATTCCATTTCTTTCAAGTGGAGTAAAAGGACATATCTTTAGAACAGCAGTTCATATATAATGAAGTTCTTCTGAAGAAGCTATAAGTTGGCTCCCCTTAAGGTTTCCCACTGGAAATTTTGACTAAATTTCTGAATTTCTTATAAGGTTGCTCTCGGCCACCCTAAAAATCCTCCTTGGTGGTAGGACATAGTCATTACTACCCAGGTTTCGAACTGAGCAGGGCTAGAAGCAAGGTTTAAATTATGCCAAGTTTACTGACAGGCAAAGTCATAAGTGACTCTGAGTTTTGAAATACTGAAATTAGATACTGAACTGTGTTCTAACTTTAATTACTGAGATTTAATGTCACACCCATCAATGTTAATATATTTTGTCTACACATTTCTCACTGGATGACCTCATACTCTATTTGGTAAGAATACAACTAATTTATAGAAATTGAAATAGTATTCCCTGTTCCTAGCAACCCATAGAACACAGACATTTTCAGCAAAGTTTTTGTCTAATTTAATTGCACTGAAATTTTAATAATGAGACAATCTCCCACATCCTTCATCACATAACAGAATGATGGATTTTAGAACTCAGCCCTAGACAAGAGCAAAGAAATCTTACTTAGCCTCATGCTGGCTGCATGCTTTTAGGGAAGACATTTAAACATCTTGTTTTGGTTTAATTCAACAAAGGGAAGATATTTATCAAAACCTATCTTAGGCTTTTTCCAAATCTTTTATACTGTTGACACTATCTTTAAATAATTAATTGTTCCAAAAATAGTACTCATATGATATTTTTATGCTAGAGTAAAGCATCCTAAGTTTGACACATTGGTACTTTTTGTTATATATGAAATATTTTTGACACTTGTACTTATTTATGTAGGAAAACAGCCATGAAAGTAGAAAATCAACTCAGAAAGTAGATACACGTTTCTTTTGTATGGGAAAGAAAATAGATAAAATGATTTGGTCTATGGTGCATAGCAATTGGTAAAATTGGTGCTGATTTTGATGTTTATTAAGGAGAAATTTCTATTAGATTTCATTTAGGGTGGAAAATTGGACCCTGTGACAAACTCTATAGTATTCCATGCTCCAGACAGGCATACAGACCTCTCCATCTGTCAAATATCATGCTCTTTGGTTTGGAACATATTCCTTGGTTTGGAGCATTATGTTTGAACAGATGGAGTGGCCTGTTTGTAGATAAAATTAACAATGCATTTCTGTATATATTAGTTCGTTCTAGTTTTCATAATTTTTTTCCCTGTGGTATTTAAAACACAAATTACGTATGTTGTCTGAAAGACAGAGAGAGTATGAAAATGCTGAGCTTGAGCAACTCAAAATAACTTTGCTGGACTTGCAGCCAACGTTAAAGCTTTTGAAAAGTGACTTGACACATAGAGGGTATCTTTGGAATACTTTTAAAAATACTGAATGGCAAATATTTTTAGGCTCTAAAATCTCCAAAATTGTGTTAATTAGAAAATTATAGCTTACAAATCAATATGACTTGATTTTTTTCTTTAAAATGCCATTCTCAGGTATTGTAAATTATTTTTGCTGTCAGAATAGAGAGATTGCGGATCTAGATGACATTAAGATACTTCAAAAAGGAAATTTATTACCTACTATGACAACTATATGAACAGCAAATAGGCATTTTTATTTCTTGCCTAATTTAAACCAAGTTTTCATATATTCTTATTGATTTGTAAAACATGTATATGAAATACAGATATTGTGACTATACACATATACATAAATGTATATAATATATACACACACAAAAATAGATACAAACATGTTGTCAATAAAATACCAACCATTTATATATATATTAGCAAAATAGCAAAACAAAAAAAGAGTCAATACCATCCCCTTCTTTGTTTATAGTTTCTGCCTTTTGTAACATTTTGATAACATTTTTCCCATAAGATGAGACAAAATATTTTGGTACAATTATATTTTCTTCTGCTAATTTTATATTTTCGGGGTAAATGCTGCATCAGGATTATTCAATTTCACAGTTACCTGTTATTTTTTCTAGATAATCTCTGAACCAATATTGTGAAATTCTTAACACTACACCTAACATTTTTTATTGTTCTTGGGTTGTGTTTAAGCATGTATAGAATTTATAAAATATTGTTGAACTTATTGCACTATTAAGATTTGCAATTCAAGAACAAGGCACATTGCTCATTTTGCTCATTTAGTCAATGTTTTTTCCATCAAATCTAAAGTCAATAATGTCTTCTAGCTTCATACATTTTGTTGCAAATGGCAGAATTTACTTTTTTCTAAGGCTGATTGATACACAATTTTTTAATACACACACATACACATCCACACACCAAAGTTTCTTACCCATTCATTGATGGATGTGAACAAGTTATTTTTATATCTTAGCAATTTTGAATAATGCTGCAATAAACACAAGTGCATCAATATCTGTTGAAAATATAGTAATGATTTAGTATTCTTTGGAGATATGCCCAGACAAATGATTACTTTTAATTTTTTGAGGAACCTCTGTACTATTTTCTATAATGGCTGTACCAATTTGCTAAGTGACATAAGTCAGACACAGAAAAATACTGCACAATCTCACTTATATGTGGAATATACAAAGGTCTAATACAAAGAAGTAGAGAGTAGAAGAGTGGTTACCAGGTCACAGATTATGTAGGTTAAAGTTGTAGTACAAAGTTGCAGTTATGTAGAATGAAGTCTACAGATCTAATGTACAGCATGAGGACTGCAGTTAATAAAATACTATCTTATACACTGGGAATTTGTTAAGAGAGTGAATTTCAAGTACTTTTTTAATGGGGAAAATGCGTGAGGAGAGGTATATGTTAATTTGCTTAACAGTAATAATTATTTCACTATGTATATGTATATCAAAGTATTATGTTGTACTCAAATTATACAATATAACAAATCAATGAATCTATAAGAGCAGATTTTTTTTTTTTTTACTTTATATCTTTTTTGATGTGGATCTTTTGGAGATAGCCTTTTCAGAAGTATTGCCATTTAAATAAGTATGCAGTTTTAATTGATCAATTAAATTTTTTTAAGTTAATTTTATTAGTTTGTGTTTTTCTGGAGATTTTCAAATAATTGTATTATGCACAAATCATGATAATTTTATTAAAATACATATTATTCTTTATGTCCTCTCAATTTCTTAACATTTTTCTAGAAATTTTGAAAATGTAGATAAAAGCTGTGATAATACAGTTTTTTTTTTTTTTTCACTAGAAACGTAAAAATTGATCTTGTGAAGTTGAAATCTGACTTGGTCCTACCCTACCTCCAACACTAACCTCAATGAGAATGTTAAATGCAGAGTAATTCAGTTTTGTCTTAAGCAAATGATATTTGGGGATTAATTATTTGGTAAAATTTATACACTGACTAATACATTTAGATTTTTGAAAAAAATGATTAAGATTTAACATGGAATACTTTTTGAGGATTGCTTTTCAAGGCTATATTGTGCATTTAATTGTTGTGATGAATTATCTTAACTTGCTTCCTATCATTGGATAACTTTCAACTTTCAGTACTAGAATCTCTCTAATTATCACAATATGTTATTACTTTTATTCCAGTAGAGTCCATAGGTTAGTATTTTTCTTGAACTATTTCCATATGTGTTCAAAATTATGATAGATATATAGGTATTTTTAAATGTCATCTTTATAATTTATTAACAAGGAAGTTTTATGGCATTATTTAATGCTAGAAATATGCTACTTAGGATATTTCTGTATGTTTGATTCCCTCTATTACAATGTTGTGTAATTTCAGACCAACTTTTATTTAAGCATTTTCATTTTTACTTAAAGTACAGTAATATTAATCTCTAGAAAAGTATAAAGCATAATTATCTGAATAATTGGCATTTATTTGTTATTTGTATCTTGACTAAATAAGGTTTTTGGAACTCTAATACATTTATGGGTATCACCATTCAGAAAATAGCATAAAATATAGAATTAGTATACATAATAACTTCTCAGCACACATAATATCTAATACTATTATCATCAAACCCATTTTAATAACAACAAATGCCCCAATGATGTATTTGGAATCTGTCTACTGTTTTAGAAATATTTTAATATCTCTTAAGTAATAAATGATTCCTGTAAGTATTATACATGTAGTTTTTTGGTTTGTAGCTTCTTAAAAATTCTAGAGCTTAGATTCAACATAAAAGCAAAATCAGATAATTGGCATGGACATTTAGACTAAAGGTTACCATCATTTAGTCATATCTTTGTAGATATGTAATAAAAATTATACTATTTGGTGGTTTACAATAAATTATTTAAATATATTGGTTAACCGTTCAACTAAAATACAATATTTTACAAATATTTTCTTTACAAATATATTCACAATTTCTTTTATAGAAACATATAATAACCATTATCTCTAGTGTAAATTAGACATCATCAAATATTTTTATTGAAAACTAATTTTAATATATTTCTACGAAATACAATTTTTAATATACATCATAATAGTTTAAATTTGTATTAGTTGTCTACTTGCTTCTCTGTTTTTTATATTTCAAAATACTATTTAGCAAGTGATTCCCTGTTCTTTGAAAAAGTAAAACAAACAGAATTAAGCAAACTTGTATTTTAGTATTTGAATGACAGACATTACAAATCAAATAAGTGTTAAATAATGTGTAACCTGTGTATCATCCAGCCATTCTACTGAGCGATCTCTAGAAACATTGAATGTGTACTCCAAGTAAATGACAAATACCCCAGTGAGACAACTACATCCATTTTTTTTAACTTGCTACCAAACACAATTTCAGTGGCAAGCACAGAGGCAAATTTTAAACTGTTTGCTAAGTGTCCATCATTTCTGCTTTCACAAAAAGAATAATTTCCAACGAGAGAACACTGTGCTCCAAAATAGCTGATGTGGGCAGCCAACCGATGAATCATCCTGAGAAAAGCCAGAGAAACCAATCATCTTAGTATAAAATCCATTAATCAATGATTTCCTATAACAACAGTTTCCCTGAATCTAATTCATTCTGTGCATAATTACTTCTGTGTTGTAAAACTCAAAAAATGTCAGACTGCCATTTTTTGGTTGCGTTTATTAAATTTTTATGGTTTAGACAATTGAACACTGAAGTGCTGTGATATGCAGATATCTCCTGTCTACCTTTTCACCGTGGTTTCTTAAGAGAGATGATTTGGTATTTTATAAAGCAAATTTGGCTTTAACAATATCAATATATCACAAACACAGTTGTGTTTGAATTTCTCTTAATCTCGTTTGGTCTCTCTGTTCCTCTTTCTATATATATCTATACACACATGTCCATGCATGCGTAAATTAAGTTCTCTTTAGCTCAGTTCCTTAATCTGTAAAATGGAGACAATAAGAATTGATAGATTATTTTTGGTATTAAATTTAATACCAATGGAAGATTTAGAACAATATCTGGCATATACTGACTATTCAATAAATATTATCATATCAGCATAAACATTTTAGGTACAATAACCTACTGGAAAACTTATAGAGAGAGGAGTTAAAAATAAAAGAAAATTAGTCTTTTAAAAATAAGTATCTTGAGTACATTCGAGCAGATACAGTTAGTTATGAGGTAGTGCCCATGATTTTCTGCATTATGTTTGCTACCACTTAATATGCCTCTAAAGACATGTTCAGCTCTGTAAATAAGAATTTGTTCTTAGACATTTTGGTATTTTTCTTTAGTCTGAATGGGGTGGCTCTAATAATATCTGCTAGTTTACCTTTATAGCGGTGTAGTTGTTGAGTCATGAATATATGTCTCAAATTCTAACAGAAAAAAGAAATGCACAGTCCTGTCAGAGTAAATGGAGATGTTATAATCTGGCCTCTGATGCAGTATACATTTATGCTTAATGAGAAGGTATAGAGCACATTTGTGGTATTTTAGTGATGCTGCAATTAAACTTCATGAATAAGTCTTTTTTAGACATAGAACCCTTCTCAAATTTTGGTACTAAAGTAAACTATAGCATTTCATCTTTTATCCTAAAAGTTAAGGCTTAGACATTATTGATAATCTTGGCAAGTTGGGACTTTTCACCTTTGAGTCTGGAAGGAGTGACTCAAAGAAACCAGGGAAGCCAGATGTAATTTAGAGCAGGGTTAAGTTCACCGCCCAGCAAGAGCATGATGAGTATGCAGTGGTGGCAGCAGGGCATACCAACAAACTATTCCTGTGGTGCTATCACCATTGTATTTTCTGCTGATGTTCTCCACACGCTGCTTCTCCAGGCTTCTTTTGATTATGTAATAGTTCCAATGCACTTCCAATAAATTTAGTTTGTTTATTCTCATGCTTTATGTAAGTAAGCCAGGTAAAGTTTTTATTGTTTGTAACAATACCTCAGCCAATCCACAGGTGATACTATCGTAACAATTACGACCATTTTTAGAAAGGAGAACCCCTATGGGAATGATTAAGCTAACAGCTCAGAACAAAAGTGTTCAGAACAGTGTCTACAACATCGGTGAATGAAGCAGGATAATAGAACTGACTAGAGAGAAAATAAGACATGGACATGGAGGCAAGAAATGCAAGACACTGGGTCTTGGTCTGTGGAGATGGTTGATATAGCAACTAAAAGCTCAGCGCTGACCATTCCTGCACCTTACATGGAGCTGCCAGAGACAGAAGGTACTTGGGAGAGACAAGACTTCCCACATACTACGGCTGTCATAGAATGACAGAGAAATGCAGTTTTGTTAGTGCTTCTCTCAGTATAGTGTTGCAGACTGTTAAGATAACCTAGGAAATTAAATGATTATTTATTGAGTGCTTACTATGTGCCACACAGCCATAACAGGATTTATACATTTCATCTTCATACTGAACTAACTGCAAAAATCACTAGTATTTTAATTATACAAACTAGACCAAGATAGAACATAAACAAGTTATGAAAAGATAAAATCACAGGTTAATTTGCTCATTAGAGATACAACATTCACATTTATTGAATTTCCTTAGTCTAGAGTTCCCTGTTTCCTCTCAGTTGAATGTAATTTATGACTTAATTCATGGCTTCAACAATGATGATCCCCCTCTTTTTATTTCCTTTATTATCATCGATATCTACCTGGTCACTCCATACTCCATAGTCATGTGTATCTTTAAACTACTTAATGAAGGCAATATGAAAGTAGATTAAGTGTCTGTTTCATGGGAGAGCCGGGGTTAAAATTTTGTCTTTGGAATTTGCTACTGCTGGGTTTCAGACAGGCTATTTAAGCTCTTTATGCCTGTATTGCACCACCTGTAAATAGATGAAATAATTACATCACCTAACCCCTAGTGTTGTTATAAGAATTAATTAATAAGCCTACATAAAACTCTGAAAACAATACCTGGAACATGGAAAACACTAAAAAATGCTATCAATTATTGAGGATTGAAAGAACTTTATCTTACTTGCTATGAATGTGTCCATTCTGTCTCTCAAATTTAATTACAAGGAAAATAATTGGTGTTTTTAAAAGGTAATACGATCACCATATAATGGCCTATTCCAGTAATACAGATATAGCTAATGGCAATGATAATATATATTGCTCATTTAACCAGTTTACACTATACCCATTACTTTGAGACTCAGTGCATATACACTCATATATCACTTAACAATGGGGACATAATTCTGAGAAATCCATTGTTAAGCGATATTGTTATTATGCAAACATTGTAGAGTATATGTACACAATCTAGATGGTATAGCCGACTACACACCTAGGCTATATGGTGTAGCCTATTGCTCCTAGGCTACAAATCTGTACAGCATGTTACTGTACTGAATTCTACAGACAATTATAACACAATAGTATATATTGGTGTATCTAAACATATTTAAACATAGAAAAAGAGCGAATATGGCATAAAATGTAAAATATTTTACACCTGTATAGGGCATTTACTGTGAATGAAGCTTGCAGGACTGGAAGTGGCTCTGGATTAGTCAGTGAGGAAGTGGTGAGTGAATATGAAGTCCTAGGACATTACTATATACTACTATACAATTTATAAACACTAAAAATTTAAACTACCCTACATTTAGAAAAAAAAGTTAATTGTGATATGGAATTATGATGGCTACAAAGTCAACAGGCAAAAATGAATTTTGTAGTTCCATTATAATTTTATATAACCACTGTCAGATACGTGGTCCATCATTGGCCAAAATGTCATTATGTGGTGTGATTGTATGTAATTACTTTAGCATATTTCAGATGGTTTCATATCTAAGCTTCTTGCTTTATGTGATTGATTCCAAAACTTTCTGACACAAATAATGACAAATGACTTCATAATCCTAAAATTTAATATGAATGATTTAAAATGTAATTAGTAAGTAGAACATTTACTTACATAATACTTAAGAATCAAATATAGTGTCATTCTGAAAATATTTACATTCACAAACATATATAAACAATAAAAATAAATTGGATCAAAGGGTTTGATAAGAAAGTTAGATTTATGTACAACTTTTGGGGGAACAAATATAACTATATATTGTAGAAAATGCATATTTAAATATTAATAATTTTTATCATTTATACCTGACAGAGAGAAGTTAGAACTCACGAGCAGACATTTCTCGAAAGAAGACATACTGAGACTTTGCTGAAGCTGCTTATTAGCTTATGGAGTTTTGGGGCTTAGACAATGGGGTTTTCTAAATATACAATCGTCACCTGATAACAGAAATAATTTGATTTTCTCTCTTCCTACTTGAATACCCTTTATTTCTTTCTCTTGCCTGATGGCGCTGGCCAGAACTTCAATACTAGGTTGAATGGGAGTGGTGAGAGAGGGCATTCTTGTCTTGTGCTGGTTTTCAAAAGAAATGCCTCCAGCTTTTGCCCATTCAGTATGATAATGGCTGTGGGTTTGTCATAAATAGCTCTTATTACTTTGAGGTATGTTTCATTAATACTTTGTTTATTCAGTGTTTTTAGCATGAAGGGGTGTTGAATTTTATCGAAGGCCTTTTCTGCATCTATTGAGATAATTATATGTTTTTTGTCATTGGTTTTATTTATATGATGGATGACATTTATTGATTTGCATATGGTGAATCAGGTTTGCATCCGAGGGATGAAGTCAACTTGATTGTACTGGATAAGCTTTTTAATGTGCTGCTGAATTTGGTTTGCCAGTATTTTATTGAGGATTTTTGCATCAATGTTCATCAGGGCTATTGGCCTGAAATTTTTTTTGTTGTTGTTGTGTTTCTGCCAGGTTTTGGGACCAGCGTGATGCTGGTCTCATAAAATGAGTTAGGGAGGAGTCCCTCTATTTCTATTGTTTGGAATAGTTTCAGAAGGAATGGGACCAGCTCCTCTTTGTACCTCTGGTAGAATTCAGCTGTGAATCCAACTGGTCCTGGGCTTTTTTTAGTTGGTAGGCTGTTGATTATTACCTCAAATTCACAGCTTGTTATTGGTCTATTGGGGGATTCGACTTCTTCCTGGTTTAGTTTTGGGAGGGTGTATATGTCCAGGAATTTATCTATTTCTTCTATATTTTCTAGTTCATTTGCATAGAGGTATTTATAGTATTCTCTGATGTTAGTTTGTATTTCTGTGGGATCAGTGGTGATTTCCCCTTTAACATGTTTTTTATTGGGTCTATTTGATTCTTCTCTCTTTTCTTCTTTATTAGTGTGGCTACAAGTCTATCTATCTTGTTAATTTTTTTTAAACAAACAGCTCCTGGATTCCTTGATTTTTGAAGGGTTTTTCATGTCTGCATCTGCTTCAGGTCTGCTCTGATCTTAGTTATTTCTTGTCTTCTGCTAGTTTTTGAATTTGTTTGTTGTTGCTTCTCTACTTCTTTTAACTGTGATGTTAGGGTAACAATTATAGATCTTTCCAGCTTTCTCCCATGAGCATTTAGTGCTATGAGTTTCCCTCTTAATGCTGCTTTAGATGTGTCCCAGAGATTCTGGTACATTGTGTTTAGATGTGTCCCAGAGATTCTGGTACATTGTGTCTTTGTTATCACTGTTTTCAAAGAACTTATTTATTTCTGCCTTAATTTTGTTATTTACCCAGTAGTAATGAATGAGCAGGTTGTTCAGTTTCCATGTAGTTGTGCAGTTTTTGAGTGAGTTTATTAATCCTGAGTTCTAATTTGATTGCACTGTGGTCTGAGAAGCTGTTTGTTATGATTTCCCTTCTTTTGCATTTGCTGAGGAGTGTTTTACTTCCAATTACGTGGTCGATTTTAGAATAAGTGCTATGTGGTGCTAAGTAGAATGTGTGTTCTGTTGAGTTGGGGTGGAGAGTTCTGTAGATTTCTATTAGATCTGCTTGGTCCAGAGCTGAGTTCAAGTCCTGAATATACTTATTAATTTTCTGTCCCATTGATCTGTCTAATATTGACAGTGGGGTGTTAAAGTCTCCCACTATTATTGTGTGGGAGTAAAATCAATGTGCAAAAATCACAAGCATTCCTATTACCAATAATAGACAAACAGAGGGCCAAATCATGAGAAAACTCCCATTCACAATTGCTACAAAGAGAATAAAATACCTAGGAATACAATTCACAAGGAATGTGAAAGACCTCTTCAAGTACTCAAGGAAATCAGAGCGCACACAAACAAATGGAAAAACATTCCATGCTCATGGATAGAAATGATCAATATTGTAAAAATGACCATACTGCCCAAAGTAATTTATAGATTCAATGCTATTCCCATCAAGCTACAATTGACTTTCTTCACAGAATTTTAAAAAATTACATTAAATTTCATATGCAACCAAAAAAGAGCCCATATAGCCAAGACAATCCTAAGCAAAAAGAACAAAGCTAGAGGCATCACGCTACCTGACTTCAAACTGTAATACAAGGTTACAGTAACCAAAACAGCATGGTACTGGTACCAAAACAGATATATAGACCAATGGAACAGAACAGAGGCCTCAGAAATAACATCACACATCTACAACCGTCTGATCTTTGACAAACCTGAAAAAAACAAGCAATGGGGAAAGGATTCCCTATTTAATAAATGGTGTTGGGAAAACTGGCTAGCCTTATGCAGAAAACTGAAACTGGATACTTTCCTTACACTTTATACAAAAATTAATTCAAGATGTATTAAAGACTTAAGCATAATACCCAAAACCATAAAAACCCTAGAAGAAAACCTAGGCAATACCATTCAGGACATAGGCATGGGCAAAGACTTCGTGACTAAAACACCAAAATCAATTGCAATGAAAGCCAAAATTGACAAATGGGATCTAATTAAACTAAAGAGCTTCTGCATAGCAGAAGAAACTATCATCAGAGTGAACATACAACCTAGAGAATGGGAGAAAAATTTTGCAATCTATCCATCTGACAAAGGGCTAATATCCAGAATCTACAAAGAACTTAAACAAATTTACAAGAGAAAAAAATCAAACAAACAACCCCATCAAAAAGTGGGTGGAGGATATAAACAGACAGCTTTCAAAAGAAGACATTTATGCAGCCAACAAACATATGAGAAAAAGCTCATGATCACTGATCATTAGAAAAATGCAAATCAAAACCACAATGTCATGCCAGTTAGAACGGCTATCATTAAAAACTCAGGAAACAACAGATGTTGAAGAAGATGTGGAGAAATAGGAATGCTTTTACACTGTTGGCAGGACTGTAAATTAGTTCAACCATTGTGGAAGATGGTGTGGTGATTTCTAATGGATCTAGAACCAGAAATACCATTTGACCCAGGAATCCTATTACTGGGTATATACCTAAAGGATTATAAATCATTCTACTATAAAAACACATGCACATGTATGTTTATTGCAGCACTGTTTACAATAGCAAAGGCTTGGACCTGACCCAAATGCCCATCGATGTTAGACTGGATAAAGAAAATGTGTCACGTACACACCATGGAATACAACGCAGCCATAAACGAATGAGTTCATGTCCTTTGCAGGGATATGGATGAAGCTGAAAACCATCACTCTCAGCAAACTAACACAGAAAGAGAAAACCAAACACCTCATGTTCTCACTCATAAGTGGGAGTTGAAAAATGAGAACACATGAGCTCAGAGAGGGGAACATCACACACTGGGGCCTGTCGGCAGGTGGGGGACAAGGGGAGAGAAAGCATTAGGAGAAATAGCTAATGTAGATGATGGGCTGATGGGGGCAGCAAACCACCATGGCACATGTACACCTATGTAACAATCCTGCACGTTTTGCACATGTATCCCTGAACTTAAAATATAATAATAAATAAATATAAATAAAAATATATTACAAAGCCAGATATATATATATATACACACACACACACACACACACACACACACATATATAAAACAAAGCTAAAAAAAACCATACAAACAGCCAACAAACATAAAAAACTGCTTAAGTCACTAACTATTAGAGAAATGCAAATTAAAACCACAATGAGATACCATCTTACACTGGTTAGAATGACTATTGTTGAAAAGTCAAAAAAAATGACAGATATTGGTGAGGATTTGGAGGAAAGGGAACATTGGTAAGAATTAAATTAGTACAACTTCTTTGGAAAACATTATGGAGATTTCTCGAGAACTAAAAATTGAACTACCATGTAACCCAGCAATCCCAACACTATGTATTTAACCAAGAAACAGAAATCATCATATCAAAAAATGCCTGCCTGCACTGGTACGTGTATCTCAGCACTATTTACAATAGCAAAGTCATGAAATTAATGTAAGTTTTCATCAATGGAAAATTGGATAAAGAAAATATATATATCCACAATGGAATTCAATGCAGCCCTAAAAAGGAATAAACTTATATCTTTTGCAGCGACGTGGATAGAATTGGAGACCATTAAGCTAAATGAAATAACTCAAAAACAAAAAACTAAATAGTCCACCTTCTCAGTTAAAAGTGGAAGCTAGACAATGTGTACACATGGACATAAAGATGGAAATGATACCTACTGGGGACTCTAAAAGGGGGATGGGGGAAGGGGATGAGGATTAAAACATCAACTGTTAGGTGCAATTTTTAATATGTGGTTGATAGGTGCACTAGAAGCCTAAACCTCACTATCACTCAATATATCTATATAGCAAACCTGTACATTTACCCCTGAATCTAAACCTTTTTTAAAAAATAATAAGTTTTGATTTTGATGGGAAATGAAATCCGTGTAGGAAGTAAATGAGTGAGCAAAAGGTCTGTTTAAAAGCATCGGAGAACCAGAAAGGCAGCCAGATCTTAGGAAGCCAAGATCACAAAGAGAACAAAACCAAAGTAATGTGAGATGGACTTTCTCAGTTATTTTTTTTTTTTTTTTTTTCACTCTGAAAATAAGCTATTTCCTAAGAATGCAGCTCTGGATATAAGCATATGGAAAACCTGATATAGAGTAAGTTTCACAAACCTGAAAATTCCCTAGAACCCACTCAATCTCTGATTAAAGCAAGGGATTGATCTCTGTTCTAAACTGTTGGGCAGAAAGGAATTATAAACTCATTCAGAGCCTTCATATTTTCACACATAATGTACATGAGTCAATAATCATATAAAATTCAGAACCAAGGGAAAAATGGAAATCAATCAACAGTGCTCCAATTGCTGAAGGTGATTTACAATGACTTTAAAGTGACCTGAATAAATGTGTTCAGAAAAAGAAATAAAAAGGAGCATTTCACAAGCTAACTAGAAAGTATACAGAAGAATCAAATAGAAACTCCAAAACTATAAAATATACTTCATAATTAGTAATTACTAATTATTATAGTAATTATTATAACTGATTACTATTAATAGTTGGTAGAAAATACCTAGACAGGAAAATAAAGAGAAAGACAGACAAAAGGAAATACAGCAAATTGAGTATGATTAACACAAAATAAAAATACTAGTAATGAGTAATGCGGTGGCCATTAAAAAAAGAGAATCAGTGTTTGAAATCTACCCATAAACACCAGAGTCACCAATCTTTATTGATTAATCTCTCTGATAATGTAACACTGATCTTACACAAATTATCAGAAAACAAATAGATAGAGGAACACTTTCAAATTTACGATATATGGCCAGAATTCACTAAAGAGTAAACTCGAAAAGGACATTACAAGAAAGGAAAACTCTAAGTTAATCTATCTTACAAATGGAAAAGAAAGAAATCTCAAGCAAAGTGCAAAAAAAAAATGAACAGAGAAAGATTTTTAAAGTATTCTACATAATTACAAAATGGAGTTTATTTCACCAGTGCAAAATTTCTTTAACAATACAAAAATCAGCCAAATTCTAGATATTAAAATAATGTTAAAGTTATATAATCGAGAGGCAGAGCAAGATAGTGAAAGAGAAAATCTCCACCAACTCCCACCCCACCCCACCCAAGGGCACAAATTTAACAACTATCGACACAGATACACATACAAAACACCTTTATAAAAACCAAAAATCAGGTGAGCCCTCATTGTACCTGGTGGCAATTCCATATAATTGTAAGAGGTACTGAAGCAGTTAAAAAATAATAATAACAGTCTGGATTTACAGACGCTATCCCTCTCTACCCTCCTGGCAGCAGTGGCATGGTGTGGAGAATTCCTCTGGGCAGTGAAGGAGGAAGAACACAGAAATTGTGAAGCACTAAATTAAGTGCTGTCGTGTTAAAGCAAAAAGGAAAACTGGACCAAACTCAGTTGATGCCTGCCCACAGAGGAACATTTAACTAGCCCTAGTCAGATTTGAATCACTGCCAATCTTAGCAGTTGAAACTTGAATTCCTACAAACCTCACTACTAGGGGCTACAGTGCTCTGGGTCTCTAAGTTAACTTTAAAGGTAGTCTTGACCATAAGGACTGCAACTCTTGGTGAGTCCTAGTGCCAAACCAGGCTGACAGATGGTGGACTTGGGGGTAGAGAGAAGGTACACAACCTACTGAGACACCAGCTGGGGCGGCTGAGGGAGTGCTGGAATCACTCCTTCCCTAACCTCAGTCTACACAGATCACAGCTCAAAATATTCCTTCCTTCCATTTGAGGAGAGAGAGGGAAAAGTGGGGAGAACTTTGTCTTGCATCTTGTATGCCAGCTAATCCACAGCAAGACAAGGCACTGTTCAGAGTAATGAGGCCCCCTTCTAGGTCCTAGCTACTGGATGACATTTCTAGACATATCCTGGGTGAGAAGGGAACATGCTGTCTTGAAGGAAAGGAACTAGTCCTGGCAGCATTCATCACCTGCTAACTGAGGAGGTCTTGGGCCCTGAATAACCAGCAATGATACCTAGGTAATACACTGAGGGCCTTGGATGAGCCTCTGAGGCTCACTGGCTACAGGTGAGACTGTGCATTGACAGCTGTGGTGATTATGGGGCAAAACTCTTTTTGCTTAAGAAAAGCAGAGAGATAAGTAAAGGAGACTTTGTCTTGCACCTTAGGTACCAGCACAGCCATAGAGGGGAAGAGCAACAAGTAGACTCTTAAAATCCCCAATTCCAGGACTTGACTCTTGGACAGAATTCATGGATATGCTACGGGTCACAGAGGATTCCACTGCCCTAAAGGGTGAGTCCCAGGCCAGACAGCATCATCACAAGCTGACTTAAGCTGACTTAAGCACCTTTGGACCTTAAGGCAACATCAGCAGTAGTCTGGCTACGTTCCTCAGCCTGTGGTGGCGGAGGATGCAGGGTGAGGCTCCTCTGCTTTTGAAAAGTGGAGGGAAGAGTGGGAAGGACTGTGTCTTGTGATTTGACTGTCAGCTCAGCCACATACAATAGAACATGAGGTAGACTTCTAAGATTTTTGACTTTAGTTTCTGACTCTCGGATGACTGACTCATGCAGGGACTAGGGTAACTCACCGCCCTGAAGGAACACAGGCCTGGCTGGCTTTGCCATCTGCTGATTGTAGAGCCCCAGGGCCAGGAGCAAACACAGACAGTAGCAAGGTAGTGGTTATAGTAAGCCTTGGGCAAGACCCAGTGCTATGTTGGCCTCAGGTCTGACCCAGCACAGTCATAGTGGTTGTGACCACAGGGGTGCTTGTGTCACTCCATCCCCAGCTTTAGGTAGCTCAGAAAACACACACACACACACACACACACACACACACACACACACACACACACACACACACACAAAGAGAGACAGAGAGAGAGGGGGAGAGAGAGAGAGAGAGAGAGAGAGACTGGGAGAAAGTAAGGGAAGAGAAGAAAAGTTTCTTCCTGTTAATCCAGACAAATCTCCTAGATCTTGTCCAAAACAATCAAGGCAGTACTTCTACAAGTCTGCAAGAACCATAGCATTACTGAGATTGGGGTGAACCCTAAAACAGATACAACTTAGATCACAACACCCAAGTCCTTTTGAATATCTGGAAAGCTTTCCCAAGAAGGATGGGTACAAGCAAGCCCAGACTGTGAAGACTACAATAAATACCTAACTCTTTAATGCCCAGACACAGATGAACAGCCGATAGCTACAAGACCATCCAGAGAAATATGACCTTACCAAACAAACTAAATAAGGCACTTGTGACCAATCACGGAGACACAAAGATATGTGACCTTTCAGACAGAGAATTCAAACTAGTTGTGTTGAAGAAATTCAAAGAAATTCAATATAACAAAGAGAAGGAATTCTGAATCCTATCAGATGAATTTAATGAACAAATTACATAAGTAAAAAAATAAAGAAGAATGGAAATTTAAAATTTATTTTAAGACTTAAAAGAAATTCTGGAACTGAAAATTGCAACTGGCATACTGAAGAATGGATCAGAGTCTTTTAATGGCAGGATTAATCATGCAGAAGAAAGAATGAGTAAGCTTAAAGACAGGTTATTTGAAAATATACAGTCAGAGGAGGCAAAATAAAAAATAATTTAAAAAATGAAGCAAGCCCACAGGGTCAAAAAAATAGCCCAATAGGGCAAATTGAAGAGATATTGGCCTTAATGTGGAGGTGAAGAAAGAGATAGGAGTAGAAAGCTTATTCAAATGGAAAATAACTGAGAACCAAGGATGGTACCGGCATGAAAATAGACACGTAGACAAATGTAACTGAATAGAGAGAACCCAGAAACAAATCTGCAAACCTCCAGTGAACTCATTTTTGACAAAGGTGTAAAGACCATACATTGAGGAAAAGAGTTTCTTCAATTAATGGTTCTGGGAAAACTGGATATCCATTTACAGAAGAATGAAACTAGCCCTTTATCTCTTGCCATATACAAAAATCAAATTAAAATAGATTAAAGACTTAAATCTAAGATTTCAAACTGTGAACCTACTATAAGAAAACATTGGAGAAAATCTCCGGGATACTTGTCTGGGCAAAAATTTCTTGAGCAACACCATACAAGCACAGGCAACCAAAGCAAAAATGAACAAATCGGATTACATCAAGTTCAAAAGTTTCTGCATAGCAAAGGAAACAATCAACAAAATGAAGAGACAAGCCACAGAATGGGAGAAAATATTTGCAAATTACCCATCTGACAAGGGATTCATAACTAGTATATATAAAGAGCTCAAACAACTCTATAGGAAAAATCTAATAATCCAATCAAAAAGTGTGCAAAATATTTGAATAGACAACTCTCAGAAAAGGGTATACAAATAGCAAAAAGGCATATAATAAGGTGTTCAACATCATTGATCATCAGAAAAATGTGAAGCAAAACTACGATGAGATATCATTCACTCCAGTTAAAGTGGTTTATATCCAAAAGACAGGCAATAATGAGATCTTTGGGGTGTCGTTTTGCCAGCCTGAATCCTCTGTGACCGGTGGCACCTTCTGCCTGAGAATTGCTCATGCCTGCTGGGCTTGTTTTGCCCACACAGTCTGACAGGCTGTGGAGCCCTCAGTGGAGAGGGGACCCAGAGTGGGTACCTCCTATCTGCAGGCAGTTCATCCTAATGTCTGCCTGAGTCTGTGTGAGTCCAGGGTTTTAATGAGTTTTAGAAGGGATGAAGTCCATGCTGATTAAACCATGGGTGACCATGGGTGGGTCCAGAAAAAGCACTATGAGTTCTCACTCCTGGCAGTGGACTCCACCAGAACTGACAGCCCAGCTCCCATGCTTCAGGCTGTCCCTGGCTTGAAGAAGGGGCTTCACTGGGGACCTGTCCCTTTCTGCCCAGGAGCCTGTCTGCTGCCTGCCACCATCAACATGTCATCCACAGCACCCAGGCTGTTTGCACTGAGAGTTGCCTGCAGGCCCACACTGAACTGCTCTCAGGCCCGTTTTGGCCTCCCTCACATGCTCATCCATGCCCAAAGTCCAGAGCGGGGCTGAGACGGCGGGGGCTGGCATATCAGGGCTGCCCCAAGCACATGCATACCTGGCCAGGTTGTGACAGCACCTGAGCTCAGCTACAACTTTGCTCTGAAATTGGAGTGGGTGCCAGGATCGGGGAGAGGCCAGGAAGAGGGAGCAGGCACTTCTGTGTCTGCGGTGGGAGGAGGGTTTCCCTGGACCCCAAGAGCACAGCAATGCCTGGGTCCAGAGATGCAGCTGGGCAGCTAAAGCTGTGCCCAGGAGGATGGGGCTCCTGCCCCACCAACTCAGAAGGGAACCCAGCTCCCCCCACCTGTTCCCAGTTCCTGCTGGCTCCATGGAGCCCACAGTCCCAGTCACACCTCTTTTCATTGCAGATGGTGTCTTCACAGCAGCCACTCCAGATGGGCTGCTACTACCATCAATGACAAATGCTGGTGAGGATGTGGAGTAAATGAAATCCTCATACATTGTTGGTGGAAATGTAAAGTAGTACAAACACTCTGGAAAACAGTTTGGAGTTTCCTCAAAAACTGAAAATAGAGCTATCATATGATCCAGCACTCCCACTGTGGGGTATGTACCCCAAAGAAAAGAAACCAGTATTGAAGAGATATCTGCACTCCCATGCTTATTGCAGTACTATTCACAATAGCTAAGGTTTAGAAGCAACCTAGGCATCCATAGCAGATAAATGAACAAAGCAAATGTGGTATATACACATAATAGGTTACTATTCAGTCATAAAAAAGGATGAGATCCTGTCATTTGCAGCAACATGAATGGAACTGGAGATAATTATGTTAAATGTTATTGAAATAAGCCAGGCACAGAAAGGCAAATATTGTGTATTCTCACTTATCTGTGGGTTCTAAAAATCAACACAATTGAACACATGAACATAGAGAGTAGAAGGATGGTTACTAGAGGCTGAGAAAAGTGTTGAGGATAGGGGATGGAGGAAGGTGGGGATAGTTAATGAGCATACACACGAAAAAAACAGAAAAAATGAATAAAGCCTACTATGTGATAGCACAACAGGATGATTATAGTTAATAATAACTTAATTGCACATTTTAAAATCACTACAAAAGTGTAATTGGATTGTTTGTAACACAAAGGATAAATGCTTGAGGAGATAGATACCCCATTCTCCATAATGTGGTTACTACACATTACATACTTATATCAAAACATCTCAAGCTCCCTATAAATATATACATCTATTATGTGCCCACAACATTTAAAATTTTTTTAAATTTAAAATAATATATATAATCAGTGCTACAAATGCATAAAGAGAATTTGATACAATCAATACATATTTATGATCAAATGAAACAAAATAATAATCTGAGCAATCTAGAAATAGAATAATAATTCCTTAGTCTGATAAGGGTATCTTAAAATAATACCACAATATTATGATTCATTGTGAAATAATAAGAATTTGTTCCCTAAGTGCGAGAACAAGAAAAGATTGCCATCATCACTCATTATTTTAAACATTTTCTGTAAGATATTTACAGTGCAATCAAGCAGGAAAAAAAAAAAAGCAAGAAATATGATTATCATTATTTTTTTTTTTAATTTATGTATTATTATTATACTTTAAGTTGTAGGGTACATGTGCATAACGTGCAGGTTTGTTACATATGTATACTTGTGCCATGTTGCTGTGCTGCACCCATCAACTCATCATTTACATCAGGTATAACTACCAATGCAATCCCTCCCCCCTCCCCCCTCCCCATGATAGGCCCCGGTGTGTGATGTTCCCCTTCCTGAGTCCGAGTGATCTCATTGTTCAGTTCCCAACTATGAGTGAGAACATGCGGTGTTTGGTTTTCTGTTCTTGTGATAGTTTGCTAAGAATGATGGATTCCAGCTGCATCCAAGTCCCTACAAAGGACTCAAACTCATCCTTTTTTATGGCTGCATAGTATTCCATGGTGTATATGTGCCACATTTTCTTAATCCAATCTGTCACTGATGGACATTTGGGTTGATTCCAAGTCTTTGCTATTGTGAATAGTGCTGCAATAAACATACGTGTGCATGTGTCTTTATAGCAGCCTAATTTATAATCCTTTGGGTATATACCCAGTAATGGGATGGCTGGGTCATATGGTACATCTACTTCTAGATCCTTGAGGAATCGCCTTACTGTTTTCCATAATGGTTGAACTAGTTTAAAATCCTACCAACAGTGTAAAAGTGTTCCTATTTCTCCACATCCTCTCCAGCACCTGTTGTTTCCTGACTTTTTAATGATCGCCATTCTAACTGGTGTGAGATGGTATCTCATTGTGGTTTTGATTTGCATTTCTCTGATGGCCAGTGATGATGAGCATTTTTTCATGTGTCTGTTGGCTGTATGAATGTCTTCTTTTGAGAAATGTCTGTTCATATCCTTTGCCCACTTTTTGATGGGGTTGTTTGTTTTTTTCTTGTAAATTTGTTTGAGTTCTTTGTAGGTTCTGGATATTAGCCCTTTGTCAGATGAGTAGATTGCAAAAATTTTCTCCCATTCTGTAGGCTGCCTGTTCACTCTGATGGTAGTGTCTTTTGCTGTGCAGAAGCTCTTTAGTTTAATGAGATCCCATTTGTCAATTTTGGCTTTTGCTGCCGTTGCTTTTGGTGTTTTAGACATGAAATCTTTGCCCATGCCTATGTCCTGAATGGTACTACCTAGGTTTTCCTCTAGGATTTTTATGGTATTAGGTCTAACATTTAAGTCTCTAATCCATCTTGAATTAATTTTCGTATAAGGAGTAAGGAAAGGATCCAGTTTCAGCTTTCTACTTATGGCTAGCCAATTTTCCCAGCACCATTTATTAAATAGGGAATCCTTTCCCCATTTTTTGTTTCTCTCAGGTTTGTCAAAGATCAAATGGCTGTAGATGTGTGGTATTATTTCTGAGGACTCTGTTCTGTTCCATTGGTCTATATCTCTGTTTTGGTACCAGTACCATGCTGTTTTGGTTACTGTAGCCTTGTAGTATAGTTTGAAGTCAGGTAGCGTGATGCCTCCAGCTTTGTTCTTTTGACTTAGGATTGTCTTGGAGATGCGGGCTCTTTTTTGGTTCCATATGAACTTTAAAGCAGTTTTTTCCAATTCTGTGAAGAAACTCATTGGTAGCTTGATGGGGATGGCATTGAATCTATAAATTCCCTTGGGCAGTATGGCCATTTTCACGATATTGATTCTTCCTATCCATGAGCATGGTATGTTCTTCCATTTGTTTGTGTCCTCTTTTATTTCACTGAGCAGTGGTTTGTAGTTCTCCTTGAAGAGGTCCTTTACATCCCTTGTCAGTTGGATTCCTAGGTATTTGATTCTCTTTGAAGCAATTGTGAATGGAAGTTCATTCCTGATTTGGCTCTCTGTTTGTCTGTTACTGGTGTATAAGAATGCTTGTGATTTTTGCACATTAATTTTGTATCCTGAGACTTTGCTGAAGTTGCTTATCAGCTTAAGGAGATTTTGGGCTGAGACAATGGGGTTTTCTAAATATACAATCATGTCATCTGCAAACAGGGACAATTTGACTTCTTCTTTTCCTAACTGAATACCCTTGATTTCTTTCTCTTGCCTGATTGCCCTAGCCAGAACTTCCAACACTATGTTGAATAGGAGTGGTGAGAGAGGGCATCCCTGTCTTGTGCCAGTTTTCAAAGGGAATTTTTCCAGTTTTTGCCCATTCAGTATGATATTGGCTGTGGGTTTGTCATAAATAGCTCTTATTATTTTGAGGTACGTTCCATCAATACCGAATTTATTGAGCGTTTTTAGCATGAAGGGCTGTTGAATTTTGTCAAAAGCCTTTTCTGCATCAATTGAGATAATCATGTGGTTCTTGTCTTTGGTTCTGTTTATATGCTGGATTATGTTTATTGATTTGCGAATGTTGAACCAGCCTTAAATCCCAGGGATGAAGCCCACTTGATCATGGTGGATAAGCTTTTTGATGTGTTGCTGAATCCGGTTTGCCAGTATTTTATTGAGGATTTTTGCATCAATGTTCATCAGGGATATTGGTCTAAAATTCTCTTTTTTTGTTGTGTCCTTGCCAGGCTTTGGTATCAGGATGATATTGGCCTCATAAAATGAGTTAGGGAGGATTCCCTCTTTTTCTATTGATTGGAATAGTTTCAGAAGGAATAGTACCAACTCCTCCTTGTACCTCTGGTAGAATTCAGCTGTGAATCCATCTGGTCCTGGACTTTTTTTGGTTGGTAGGCTATTAATTGTTGCCTCAATTTCAGAGCCTGCTATTGGTCTATTCAGGGATTCAACTTCTTCCTGGTTTAGTCTTGGAAGAGTGTAAGTGTCCAGGAAATTATCCATTTCTTCTAGATTTTCTAGTTTATTTGCATAGAGGTGTTTATAGTATTCTCTGATGGTAGTTTGTATTTCTGTGGGGTCGGTGGTGATATCCCCTTTATCATTTTTAATTGCATCGATTTGATTCTTCTCTCTTTTCTTCTTTATTAGTCTGGCTAGTGGTCTGTCAATTTTGTTGATCTTTTCAAAAAACCAACTCCTGGATTCATTGATTTTTTGGAGGGTTTTTTTGTGTCTCTATCTCCTTCAGTTCTGCTCTGATCTTAGTTATTTCTTGCCTTCTGCTAGCTTTCGAATGTGTTTGCTCTTGCTTCTCTAGTTCTTTTAATTGTGATGTTAGAGTGTCAATTTTAGATCTTTCCTGCTTTCTCTTGTGGGCATTTAGTGCTATAAATTTCCCTCTACACACTGCTTTAAATGTGTCCCAGAGATTCTGGTATGTTGTATCTTTGTTCTCATTGGTTTCAAAGAACATCTTTATTTCTGCCTTCATTTCGTTATGTACCCAGTAGTCATTCAGGAGCAGGTTGTTCAGTTTCCATGTAGTTGAGCGGTTTTGATTGAGTTTCTTAGTCCTGAGTTCTAGTTTGATTGCACTGTGGTCTGAGAGACAGTTTGTTATAATTTCTGTTCTTGTACATTTGCTGAGGAGTGCTTTACTTCCAATTACGTGGTCAATTTTGGAGTAAGTACGATGTGGTGCTGAGAAGAATGTATATTCTGTTGATTTGGGGTGGAGAGTTCTATAGATGTCTATTAGGTCTGCTTGCTGCAGAGATGAGTTCAATTCCTGGATATCCTTGTTAACTTTCTGTCTCGTTGATCTGTCTAATGTTGACAGTGGAGTGTTGAAGTCTCCCATTATTATTGTATGGGAGTCTAAGTCTCTTTGTAAGTCTCTAAGGACTTGCTTGATGAATCTGGGTGCTCCTGTATTGGGTGCATATATATTTACGATAGCTCTTCCTGTTGAATTGATCCCTTTACCATTATGTAATGGCCTTCTTTGTCTCTTTTGATCTTTGATGGTTTAAAGTCTGTTTTATCAGAGACTAGTATTGCAACCCCTGCTTTTTTTTGTTCTCCATTTGGTTGGTAAATCTTCCTCCATCCCTTTATTTTGAGCCTATGTATGTCTCTGCGTGTGAGATGGGTCTCCTGAATACAGCAGACTGATGGGTCTTGACTCTTTATCCAGTTTGCCGGTCTGTGTCTTTTAATTGGAGCATTTAGTCCATTTACATTTAAGGTTAAGATTGTTATGTGTGAACTTGATCCTGCCATTATGATATTAACTGGTTATTTTGCTCGTTAGTTGATGCAGTTTCTTCCTAGCCTCGATGGTCTTTACATTTTGGCATGTTTTTGCAATGGCTGGTACCGGTTGTTCCTTTCCATGTTTAGTGCTTCCTTCAGGGTCTCTTGTAAGGCAGGCCTAGTGGTGACAAAATCTCTAAGCATTTGCTTATCTGTAAAGGATTTTATTTCTCCTTCACTTATGAAACTTAGTTTGGCTGGATATGAAATTCTGGGTTTAAAATTCTTTTCTTTAAGAACGTTGAATATTGGCCCCCACTCTCTTCTGGCTTGGAGAGTTTCTGCTGAGAGATCTGCTGTTAGTCTGATGGGCTTCCCTTTGTGGGTAACCTGACCTTTCTCTCTGGCTGCCCTTAAGATTTTTTCCTTCATTTCAACTTTGGTGAATCTGGCAATTATGTGTCTTGGAGTTGCTCTTCTCGAGGAGTATCTTTGTGGCGTTCTCTGTATTTCCTGGATTTGAATGTTGGCCTGCCCTACTAGGTTGGGGAAGTTCTCCTGGATGATATCCTGAAGAGTGTTTTCCAATTTGGTTCCAGTTTCCCCCTCACTTTCAGGCACCCCAATCAGACATAGATTTGGTCTTTTTACATAATCCCATACTTCTTGCAGGCTTTGTTCATTTCTTTTTCTTCCTTTTTCTTTTGGTTTCTCTTCTCGCTTCATTTCATTCATTTGATCCTCAATCGCTGATACTCTTTCTTCCAGTTGATCGAGTTGGTTACTGAAGCTTGTGCATTTGTCACGTATTTCTCGTGTCATGGTTTTCATCTCTTTCATTTCGTTTAGGACCTTCTCTGCATTAATTACTCTAGCCATCAATTCTTCCACTTTTTTTTCAAGATTTTGAGTTTCTTTGCGCTGGGTACATAATTCCTCCTTTAGCTCTGAGAAGTTTGATGGACTGAAGCCTTCTTCTCTCATCTCGTCAAAGTCATTCTCTATCCAGCTTTGATCCGTTGCTGGCGATGAGCTGCGCTCCTTTGCCGGGGGAGATGCGCTCTTATTTTTTGAATTTCCAGCTTTTCTGCCCTGCTTTTTCCCCATCTTTGTGGTTTTATCTGCCTCTGGTCTTTGATGATGGTGATGTACTGATGGGGTTTTGGTGTAGGTGTCCTTCCTGTTTGATAGTTTTCCTTCTAACAGTCAGGACCCTCAGCTGTAGGTCTGTTGGAGATTGCTTGAGGTCCACTCCAGACCCTGTTTGCCTGGGTATCAGCAGCAGAGGCTGCAGAAGATAGAATATTTCTGAACAGCGAGTGTACCTGTCTGATTCTTGCTTTGGAAGCTTCCTCTCAGGGGTGTACTCCTCCCTGTGAGGTGTGGGGTGTCAGACTGCCCCTAGTGGGGGATGTCTCCCAGTTAGGCTACTCAGGGGTCAGGGACCCACTTGAGCAGGGAGTCTGTCCCTTCTCAGATCTCAACCTCCGTGTTGGGAGATCCACTGCTCTCTTCAAAGCTGTCAGACAGAGTCGTTTGCGTCTGCAGAGGTGTCTGCTGCGTTTGTTTAGTTTACTGTGCCTTGTCCCCAGAGGTGGAGTCTACAGAGACAGGCAGGTTTCCTTGAGCTGCTGTGAGCTCCACCCAGTTCGAGCTTCCCAGCAGCTTTGTTTACCTACTTAAGCCTCAGCAATGGCGGGCGCCCCTCCCCCAGCCTCGCTGCTGCCTTGCCGGTAGATCACAGACTGCTGCGCTAGCAATGAGGGAGGCTCCGTGGGTGTGGAACGCTCCCGGCCAGGTGTGGGATATGATCTCCTGGTGTGCCTGTTTGCTTAAAGGGCAGTATTGGGGTGGGAGTTACCCGATTTTCCAGGTGTTGTGTCTCAGTTCCCCTGGCTAGGAAAAGGGACTCCCTTCCCCCTTGCGCTTCCCAGGTGAGGCAATGCCTCGCCCTGCTTCAGCTCTCGCTGGTCGGGCTGCAGCAGCTGACCAGCACCGATCGTCTGGCACTCCCCAGTGAGATGAACCCTGTACCTCAGTTGAAAATGCAGAAATCACTGGTCTTCTGTGTCGCTCGCGCTGGGAGTTGGAGACTGGAGCTGCTCCTATTCGGCCATCTTGCTCCGCCCTATCGATTATCATTATTTTCAAATGACAAGATTATATATGTTGAAGATGTCTAAAATTAAAATATACACTGTTAGAATTAACAACCCAGAAGTTTTGTTGAGTTCAATGTCATTTTTAAATAAATTTAAACATATGTAATCAATAAATATAGTAAACATTTTACATTGCTTACAATGACATTAAAAATAACACATAATACCAATAAATTGATTTATAACATTAAGCAACATGTCAGCACAGAAAAGTATAAACTTTAAGCAGAACAAATTTAGAGGAATTAAAATTTAAATTTATACAAATTTTTAAAGGGTAGTATCATCACAATGGTAAATAAATAGATTTGAGGAACCAAATAGATTGTCCCATAGCAGACCACTCATATTCAGTCATTTGACTTATAAAAAGATCCCGATGCAGTACCATGAATTATTTAAATAATATCTTTAAAAATAAAATGTGCTATATCAGTTGGATATCCATTTGGAAAAACGTATTAGTATTATTCCAATTAATTCACTCTATATACAAAAATTATTCCAGATGAGTCATAAATCTAAATAGAAATACAAAATCATATAATGCTTATGATATATATTAGGAAAATATCTTCGTGACCTTGGTTAGAAAAAAATACTTTAAATAAGACACAAAGAGCATAAATCAAAGAGAAAACTAAAATACATGTAATTCAGCTGAAATTAAGACCTTTTGTTTGTTAAAATATGCCATGAATGAAGTGAAAAATACTAGGTACAATTTGGGGGAAACTATCTTCTATGCCCATACCCAACAAAGACTCACGGATTTTGTACTAATCAAAGAATGGTATCTGTGCTTTCTCAAACAAATTATGAGGAAAAAGCATCAGTCTCAGTTTATTGTAAGATCCTTTCCTCTTCTAGAATTTAGAACTATCATGGGATAATTAAAATTATCAATTTAAAATAGCATTACCAGAATTCTTAGATTTAAGAGAATATAATTAATACTCTTGCACAGTGTTAACATCTAATCCAAAGATGGGAAAAATTTTGTCACGTCACTAAAATGCTTTGCGTTATTTTCTATGTTGTTACTCCAAATTTTCAAGTTTATGTTTTAAAATCTACATATATTTACATGATATATGTATCACTCACTTAGGAGGAAGTTTTTCCCTCAACCATACAATCAGAGCAAATTGTGCATAATAACCAAGCTGCATTTTCTATTCTTCTTCTTGTATTGATTTACTAATCTTACGTAAGTAACTACCAAAGACCCTTTACTTTTCAAGTGAGTGAACTTGCAAAATACTGTGTGTGGATATGAAAGCAATTTGGTTATAAAATATTTTGTTCCACTTTTTTCATAAAGTTTATTTGACGTTCTTGAGCTTCTAATTGTGAATAACAGCATGTTGATGGCTTAAGAAAGCTCTGTTTTAAATTTTTCTCTGTTTACTGTTGATAAGTATAGATGATATATATTCATTAACAGTCATAGGTTTATGTATTACCCTAAAGGAGGCAGAGTAAAATACTGTTAAAAATGTTAGCTCTGAAGTAACTTTGATTGGATGTGTTCACTGGCTCTACCATTTGCTTAGTCATGGGTGTACTGGGGAAATTAACAACATAGAGTCAGTTTCCTTGTCTATAAAATGGTGTAAAACCACTCCAAACTCATGGGTTGTTAAGAGGTTAAATGAGTTAATACAATTTGTATGAGTTAGTCAATAAAAAAAAAACAGTCCTTCGCAAATGATTAAAAATGTAAGTTATATATGTGCTTGGCACATACCAAAGATTTACATGTTAGCTTTTATTACAATTATGACTTCTAAAAAGATAGATATTTAATATTTAATTGAGAATGACTGTCTTTCTGCCTGGAGCATTTCACTGCCCATCATCCTTATTCTCTTTATGTAATGTTTATTCCTTCTTCAAGGCCTAGTTCAAAAATAACCCTACTCTCCAACCTCAGGATGAATTAATTGCCGTTTTCTATATCTCTCACCAACTTTTAGGTTCTCGTTTTACTGTATTGTAAATATTTATGTATGTTTCCTCCTCCAGAAAGTACACATTTAAGACCATATTGCATTCAAATTTCTTAGTTCAGCTTTTTGAATGTGGAAAGGTCTATAACTAATGTTTGTAGAAGTTTACCTTAGATTTCGGTCTTGTGGTGGTTGCTGTTGGTATTGCCAAACTCTAAGTCCTAACCTAAGCAATTCTCTTTATCTCTCTTTGCTTCTTCCTGCTTCCTCTGCCCCTCACCTTTTGTCATTTGGCTTATTTCTCCAGATTGTTTGAAACTGACAGTGATCGATCTTGTGAAAAGAAAAAAAAATCTGAATTATGCTGGGAAAATCATTTGTAAATAAACTTAATAAATATAAGGGAAATATACTTTCATAACTATTCTACATAGAACTGTTATATTTTGTAGTTACAGCCATGGCCAAATCATCAGTTTGCATTCCTTAATAGGATACTGAATATATGGTCATTGGAACATTTCTTTTCTTCTTGAAGGAGCCTGTAAGAATGTCATGAGCTTTGAGCATAGACTCCAAAGGCTCAGATTTGAGCATTGGCTGTTTCATGTTCTATGTGACTGCAATAGCCAACACTAACTTTCTGTTTCTGTTACATAAGCACTAGGCTAGATCAATGGTTTAAAAAAAGATCTGCTGTACAATATTGTACTCATAATCAGCAATAATGTATTGTACACTTAAAGTTTATTAAAAAGATAGAGCTCATGTAAAGTGTTCTTACCATAATAAAATTGTGTTTTTTTTTTTTTGAAAAAACATAGTCACATAGATATTTAGGCATCAGAAACTCAGCAAGACCTCACAGGTGGGAGGGGCTGAAAGAAGAAAAGCAGAAGGGGACCTCAGAAGCACTCTTAAATGAGGTAAGCTGTGTATGTATATGTGTATATATATGTATACACATACATGTGTGTATATATGTATATATACATATATACACATACATATATTTAGAAGAGTATGTATATACTATGTATAAGCTATATATATTAAAAATCTAAATTGATGAAAAATATTACAATGACAAAATTTTGGAACATCACTGCAATGCATTTGTTTCAAGCCTCTAGCCACTGGAAATTATATATATGTGTGTGTGCGCGTACATATATACATATATACACATATATATACACATATATATACACATATATACACATATATTAGTAGGATATATATTCTGGTAATATTTTTCTTCAGTTACTTTATAGGTAAATGTTGGAAAAACACTGTAAGCATGTGATTTGTTCATTCAAACTTCAAGAGGATATTTTAAATTCACAGTTTATTCCAAGTCAAATTTCTCTTTTATATATTCTTTTATAAAATAAACATAAATTAAATCATTACAATGATAGGACAATTACAGTTATTTTCAGTGGATAAAGATTTGACAACTTATATTTCCAATGTGTGTGTCTTCTATGTTTATATTTTAACCAATGTATCTGCTATTCACAATAAATGAACAAATTAGCAAAGTGGCATTTTGATAATTTTTATAATATTCTGTAAAAATATATGCTTATAGGCGATATGATTGTGTACACTTGGATTTTCTGGAATTTTCTTCATTTGACTTAATCCTTTGCCTTTAAAACACAAACTTCCTATCAATGTTAATGCACATTCAAAACATAATGGCATTTGACAGTAAATACACAGCCTCATCAAATCACTTATCTCCCCATGCTTCTGCAGTAATACTGAGGGAATCTGAATAAATCACATCTCAAAGGGTACAGCTGCTGTCAAACAGCATAACTAATGAATTGCCTTGACTGGAAGAGAGCAAATAATATCTTGCATTTATAATCTAAGACAGCTGATAGCTGAGTCCTTCAACTGAATCAGTCACCATAACTAATTATAACCTGAAAAATTATAGTGACTTTTATGCTAATAATTAGTAAACACCTCGTAGCAATTTCTTAGAGAAGATAGACTGTCATACAATTCGCAGAATGGTGAAGTAATACAATTTGAACTAATATACAGGCCCGTGCTTTTCTTTTATTTTTGCCTTTTATTTTCCATTATCAAAATTATAGTTGTCTGGTTATTAGCTTAAAGCAATAATACAAATATGAGACTATATAACAAACTAATGATGTCAAGGTACAGAAATAGTTATTAAAAGTCTGCAATAAAGAACAACTAGTTAGCTTTTATTTCAGTGATATGAATATTTATATAATATATAAATTGTGTAATACTTTGATATCTTCACCGTGTCATCGGGGAATATTTATGATTAATAGCTGCTAAGGCAAATTCTTAGTTGACCCATGAGAACTCTTCAAAATAT
Organism: Macaca thibetana thibetana; assembly: GCF_024542745.1. Lineage (NCBI taxonomy): Eukaryota > Metazoa > Chordata > Mammalia > Primates > Cercopithecidae > Macaca > Macaca thibetana. Next base: position 57,712,112 of record NC_065589.1, read on the forward strand.
GAGAATATCATTCTTAATTAGTACATTTGATTGACAAGTACATTTTATAACCATACAATTCACTACACAGCAAAATTACCAAATTCACAGGTAAGGATCATCTTGAGGAATATAAATTAGCCATGAGTAAAGAGCTTTTCTATATAATCACATGAATTAGAAGCTCAGTGTGTTTCTAAGAAAGGAAGTAGTATAGGAGAGATATAGTGACAGATGACTGTTGAACCTTACTAGTAATCAAAAACATATGAAATAAAATTTTACTTATGTGGTCTGCAACAAAACTTGTTTATTTTATAGTGCTGGTCAAGTATAAGTTGCTAAAGGATTTTCAGAAAAGTGTTTCAGTCATTCAAGCTCTTCCACATATAATAATAACATTTCAGCCAGTAATTTTATTTCTGTGAATTTTTATCAAAAAATAAAATGAATATAAAAGCCAAAATTATATATATGAAAACTATGTAATAACAAATAAAATTCAGGATAAAAGTGTTTTTATGCACTACAAATAAAAAATATCTCAATATTATGAAGATAAAGATTGCTCAGTGTGAAGAAGAATGAATTACATACTTTCCTCTTATTCTTGTTAACAGATATTTTATGGTGAATGCATACTTCAGTTTCATAATTTAAATATGCATGTATAATATATCAAATTTAGTATGTTTATATATTGCCCAATCTAAAAATATGGAATCCCAGATAGCAAATTATTCCAAGTGCAAAATAGAAGCTGTGTCTTCTATTTTATGAATAAATTTCTAAATTACAAATCAATCATATTATGAAGAGAAAGTTTCTGAGTTATAAAATTAATATTGTTTTACCTTATATAGTCAGCATTTTCTAAAAGATGTAAATATATAACCCACGTTACAATTTAAACACATTTTTATAAAAATATTTGTCATTGAGTCTAACATTAAGCACATTAGTTGAGGCTTTATGCTTTTTAAATTTTTTTAATATGCTATGTTGAGCTTAATATTTTCTGCTATATGAAAATTACAAAGTAAGCTAAGATTCTATTTTGGTTTATAATATATACACATATAAGAAAAACAAATTTCTTTCACTTCCAGAGTTTGAGTCAATACTTCTTCCTAAGAATGCCTCTGATTTCCCCTATATTTTTCTCCTGCTAACACTACATTGATTTCTAAAAATCATGAAATGAATTTATTTGGAAAGGAAAATATATGTAGGTAATTCTTATCTTCGTAGCTACCAATTTTACCTCTTGTGTTCAGAGACCATGCATTTGTTCAGTATCTCCCAATAGTGCTACAGTAAATATTTTTAAATAATGCCCAATTCCAAGCAGTAAGAGGGAATTATTATAGATAAAATTCCTCCTCCCACATGCAAACCATTCTAAGTATAAAGAAACAATAAATATGCTATGCTTAAATTTAAATGTATAGCTGAAAAAGTAAATAAATAAATAAATAAAATCCATAGTACAGAGATTGGGTCCAAGTTGGAGAAAGGAGAAAGATGATGAAATCTATACAATCTCAAGTAACCAGAGTAGAAGTTTTAGTAATTGGGGGTTTAGATACCTGTCAACAGATTAACAAAGGCTGGAATATCAATCAAGATAGTTCTCAAAAACATAAAGTTAAACAAGGTTTAGGATGGTATATAAGTAATAAATAAAAATATTTAAAATTTTGAAATAATATAGAAAACAATACTTATTTCTTGGGACTAGTTATGGAATAAGAGGTTCTTTAATTGCATTGGTAATTGGAAGAAAATGAGATGAGATATTCAAACTTACTTGTGTTTGTGTGAATGCTTGATATTTTTTCTACGCTTTTTTGCATTTTAAAATAAAAAGAAAGCTCAACTCATTCAACCCTACAAAATTCAAATGTTGATGCATCATTCTTTTTCTCTTTTATCAGTTTCTCTCCATAATCGACAATGTGTAACTCACTCAGCATTGTGATTGCTCAATTAATTTCTTTGAATGAACAAGTATACAGTAGCTAATTACTTAGAGAACTATTCTGGTGTTATATAAACAAAGAATCATGGGCCAAAATAATTATTTGCATACTTTACTAAGCATGCATACTTAGGTATTTAATCAAGATATATAGGTACTTCACAGCAGTAATATTTTTGGAAACTAAAACTGCCCACTTAATTTACTTTGTAGAGAGAAAAGAGCAAGATTACAGTCATTGAATCTTGGAAATACGGTGAAGCTCTATAAAAGACCAGCCAAATCTCCTGCAGTAAGATGTCCAGACTAATAGAACTCCAGTAGCTGAGTTATTTGAGAAAGAAAAGGTAAAAAATAGTGATGGTCAGCACCAATCATTTCACCCATAGCCACCTGACATGTTAAAAAAAAATCTTTGAATTCTTGAGAACCTGGGTTTGAATCAAATCACTACCACTTACTTCCAACTAGGCATCTCAAAGTTGCCTATCAGGGTTGTGAAAAGAGAAGGTAAAATTTATGAAGTGTCTATCATATGTTTTGCATTTTAACAAAACACAGTTATTTCTAATTCTTGTTTTTGATACTGAATACTTTACCATAGAACTTTACATATACTAAGGAGTTGAGAAATTCTGACTAATAAAATAGCATGATAGCTGTCTAATGAAGATATTTATAAGTGCTTATTATGAATTAAATTAATCTCACAAAACTATAAAGTAGATATCTAGCACTAAATGGCTACTCAAACATGAACAAGATTCTTAAATATCCCTAAAGAGATTAAACAGCTATAGAGAGAGGGATATTTTATAAGTGAGGATATGAACTATTCCTATGGAGATAGGGATATTTAAGAAACCTGTCTATGTTTGGGTAGCTAAGTGCTAGATATAGCATAGGTAGAGGCATAGCTATAGAGATAGAGATAGATATAGTTAAGGATAGGGGTAGAGATAGAGATAAATATAATATGTCAACGCAAACCACTTGAGCTTTAGACACTGCACAATTTACTATGGCATTTCTAATAAATTCCTTTGCTTCTCAATGTTAAATTAAGTACAATTATAAATAAATGAGTATCTTAATATAAAATAAATCTCTCCTAGGATTATATATATAATTTAACTTTTTAGGCATATTTAAAATTTTGAAACTAATTGTTAAGCCCTAGTGCTTTAAGTTTAGCAACATATGAAGTTAAATTAAAAATAAATCATCTTAGTTTATAGCATATTCTCATATGGTCTCACATTCAATCTAATAAGAATTCTAAGTAATTTGAAATCTCTTCATTATGATTCTAAAAATGTCACTGATATTTGCTGCAATAACAAGTTATACGCATTTCAATAAAAGCAAATTAGCAGTAGATTAAAGTTAATTTATTGACTTTTTCAAATGAAATATAAATTGATTAAAAGGTTTAAAGGTATGTTAATAAATCTAACCTACAGCAGATACAATTTTCCTGTATGCAATTATTTCTCTAAGACTGAATATGTGAAACAAGATGAAAAACAAATAACAAAAATGTTACATTATTCATTATAACAACTAAAGCATATTATGTTTTCCTGATGAATGGGAATTACTTTTTTTTTTAATAAACAGTACCTACTGAGGACAATATATTGGAAATGTGGTTAAATAGTTGCATATGAAATTGAGAAAGGACCACTCTGCGTCTAGTGTAAATACTTCTATGGGTTATTGAACATTTTTTTTTTTACAACCTCTCTGTTGCTTCAAAAGTTTTTTGGAAACAGTTGATGTCCAGTTGGAAATGATTACGTTAGGAAATAAAACTGCCACAATATGCATATTTTGCTTCAGCTCAAAATGGAGAGCTAGGAAGAACATTGTTTTCGCTCATACCACCAGAAGAAAACATTGGAAAAACTGCCAGTTAATGATGTTTCTTCAGCCCATCAGAGATCTGTAGCTGTAATCCAAAGAGCTAATTGAAAACTTGGAGACAGGTAAGTGCTTACAGGGAGAAACACTACTCAGATATGTGCTTACCTGAAACATATGGCAATAGGAAGATCCAGCTAGACATTTTTACCAAATGGCCAAATCTTGGATGTAGGTTAGTGTGAAAGTGTAAAGATTCCCTGCGGGCCACTGACATAGGGGGTTTGCAGTATCTTACAGACTTTCCTCAAGATATCTCACCATTCACTCTGAGAGAGAGTTAAGTAAAAGCTTCCACCATCGTGTTGGCTGGATGATGGGAGCAGTAGCTCCTGCCAAAACTACCCAGACCCATCTCACCTGTCTCTACTAATAATTTAAACTCTACCCTACTGAAGGAAGGGTAACAAAATTTGTAGCCTGATAGCAAAGGTAGTAAAGGAGTACAAATGAGGGAGGTGTGGATAGAAAAACAAAACAAAAACAGACAAACAAAAATCTCTACTTTTAGGTGAAGAATAATAATAGATGTTAGGCTCAACATTCCCTCTGATCAAGGGAAAGAAACACTTTTGTGAGCTGTATCACTGACATCCACTTTTATAATACCTAACTAAGATTGAAGGTTAATCAAAACATCAGATAACATGCCTGCCACCATGTCACACACACACACACACATGCACACATACACACACTCCATCACTCAAGCAAGCATTGAATAAAAGTAACAGTGGAATACAAGTGGGGAAGCAGCAAGAAACAGATTCTCTCTTGGAAACAACATAAAAGGAACACCTAATGTCAAAAATGAGGATAATTAAATAAACCAGAGAGGAGAAATCACAAATTTGCTCAAACTTTAAACACCAGAAATGACTAGCACAATTTGAATTTTCTAGTGCACTGAGAGTAATCATGACAGTAAAAACTTTATACCAAGTCCAACCTCTGACTAAGGAGTTGTGCAATACCCTTACATTAAGACCTAACAAAAGAAAAAGTGTACTCACTTTCAAACTCACTTAACTCTATATATTTCACAACATGCCTTGCTTCAAACAAACATTTATGAGGTATGTAAAAAGGTAAGAATAAACATTGGCTGAAAAGACAAAATTATTATCATGACCAGAATCAGATATGAAAGAGATATTGGCATGATGAGACAGAGAGTTTAAAATAACAATGATAAATATGTTAAAGGCTCTAATGGAAAAATTTGACATCATACACAATCACACAGATACTTCCAGGACAGAAATGGAAATTATTAAAAATTAAGAAGGTAGAAATGTTAGAAATCAAAACACCATAATAGAAATACAGCCTTCTGCAGGCTCACCAGTAGACTTGATGGAGCAGAGAGAAAAAAATTATTACACTTGAAGACAGGTCAATAGAGATTACTCAAATAGAAATGCAAAGAGAAAAAAAAAAAAGGAAAACAGAAGAGAATATACAAAAGTGTGTGACAGTATCAAATGGTCTGAGACACATGCAATCACTATAGCCAAAGCAGAAGAAAGGAGAATGGAAACAAAAAATATTTGAAGAATTAATGGCAGGAAATTTTTCAAAATTGTGATAGACATTAAACTGCAAACCCATAAAACTCAAAGAAAAAAAGCAGAATAAATACCAAGAAGGAAATCATAACTATCATATTCAAATTGCTGAAAATCAAAGTTAAAGAGGAAATCTTGAAGAAAATCAGAGAAAAAGATTCCTATCTACAAAGGAATGGAGTCAAGCAGAAATTTGAAGAATGTTCTATAAAAATAATATTCAAAAGTCAAACAGAAATAAAACTTAGATAAACAAAAACTGAGGGAAGGAACTATCAGCTGACCTACTCTACAAGAAATGTTAAAGGAAGCTCTTCAAGTAGAATAAATATGACATAGGTCACATAAACTGAGATAAAAACTAAGAATTAAAAGGCATGCAAAATGGAATAAATAAAGGTGAAATAAAACTGTTTTTATGATTTTAATTGTTCTAAAAGATAACTGAATGTTTACAGAAGAATGGTAACAGTTATTGTCTTTATAATATACATATAATAAAATACATGACAATGATGGTAAAGGCCTGGAGAGGAAGAATTGGAAATTATAATAGTTATAATATCTTTACATATGTGTAGTGGTATAATATTCTCTGAAGGTAGCCTAGCCAACATAGCAAAACCCCATCTCTACAAAAAGTACAAAAATTAACCAGGCGAGGTGGTACGTGCCTGTAGTCCCACCTACTCAGGAGGTTGACGTGAGAGGATCACTTGAGACAGGGAATTGGAGGCTGCAGCGAACCATGATAGCACCACTGTACTATAGCCTGAGAGAAAGAGAAAGACCCTGTCTCAAAAACATAAAAAAAAAAAATTCTCTGGAGGTAAACTCATATTTTTTAACATATATAATAAAACGAAGGAAAACATTTTTTAAAGGTGCTATGAGTAATTTTGGATATCATGCAAATCATAAAACATTCTTGTTAAACTCAAGGGAAGCAAGAAAAAAGGGAAGAGCAAATAAAGAAAAAACAGATAAGGAAGTGATATATTTTAATCCAGCCACATGAGCTATCATTTTAAATATGAATGCTGTACACCTGTTTAAACACAAAGATTGTCAGTTTTAGAAGTCAGGATAGGAAAACAAGACCTAGCTTTATGCTGCCTGTAAGACATCCTCCAGAGAGGCTTTCACTGAATAGTATTCAACTTCTTTTTTGTATGTTTTCATAGTAGCACCGTACTTCCATTTTTGTGATACTCAGCATGATGCAAATTACTTAGACACTATGTTCTACTCTATGTTAGAAATATTGTTCTCCTTTTTCCTAAAATCATTCCAGTGTCTATCACAATGCTGGACGAGATGCTCTATTATAAACTCTCAGGGTTTTCAAACTAATCATAATTCTACCCAACATTCCTATAAACATTGATAATATGGTGAGATTTTCCAAGAATAGCTTAGGAAAAATGTGAATTAAAGGTGCATCTAGGTATTCTGATTATTCTGTTCGCAAAATTATTTAAATTTAACATTGGACACAAAAATTCTTCACTTAATCAATAATTAAATGAGTAGAAAAAATTATCGGCCTATCAATAAACATCTGAGAAAATGTAATGGTTTTCGTTTTGTACAACAAAATAATACTGGTGTCACTCTGGAAATTAACCTGAAGAATGCCCATAATTATAGTCAAAATTGTATTTATAATATTTTATAATACATAAGAAAGAAAATGTTATTTCAAATAATGAGTAGAAATAATATTTTAATATTATATTATTTTTAATTAGTATTTGAGATAATATTTTAATTGATTTTCAGTTCCTTTGTTTGATGAACTCTAAATTACACGCAAAAATATCAGCTCAGGCACAATCACTCAAGAGAAGGTGATTTATTCAGATACAGAATGTAATAGAAGTTGATTCTTCCTTCAAAATAAGTTTACTATTCTGGTCTGTATACATATTTTTAATTTTACATATTTAATTGTTACATCATTCTCAGCAACATAACTCTGACATATTTTAATTTCTTAAATCTTTATGTCATGTTAATTAATATGAATTGTTGCTCTCAGGTCTGGCATGAGTCCTAATTATAAAGACAATGCTTTTATTATTTCAAAGTCTTTATTACTGAAGAAAATTTATATTCAAAATTAAGCTCTATGTCATGAAATCATATGTTTCAAAATCATTAATACAAGGATATTAAGTGATACAGGATAATGGGCTAACTAAATTATAATTTAAAAGAACATTAAAAGAAAACAAAATACAATTATTTCCAATATAGCTTATAAAGTGAAAGTGAATATATGAAGGAGAAAACAACTGATGCTATAAAGAACTGATAGAAAACATGTGCATATATTTTATCTATAAACGTAAGTCAGTTAAGTGCATTGGTTTCTCCATGGGAAAAGCGGCCTGCACAGTGACAGAACAGCAACTGTATATAATGTGCAAATGATATGAAACAAACAAAATTTCAAAGCCAGGATATATACTCATTAGTGATGTATAGGAAAAAAGTATAATAAGGATAATTATATATCTGTATTCTAAATTTATTTTATTACATATTTAGCAATAGCAGCTTTAATAATTATGATTTACTGGAAGATGAAAGCAGAACAACTTATTCATTCTTAGATCTGCTTTCAATGGATTTCCAGTCATGTGTAATAAAAGATATATAGATTAATATTTGCATGTATCAAAACATCTATCATTTCATTTCAGAGCAATGTGCTACCATTAAGATGCCAATGTTTATCCCGTTATATTAATGTTCAAGCCAGGGAATGCCTCCAAATTCTGCACATACCATCATCCCATTTTCTTAATCAACATTGATTACAAAATTCTTGCTAATTGCCTCAATTGTGTTATGCCTGTCTTCACTCATCCAAATCAAGCAGGGCTCATTAAAATTCAAGTTTCCTATAATAACATCAGATTATACATTAATGTGATCCATTTGATTAGAATAAACCGGATCAAATTGCAATATTTTGTACATGAAAATAGACAAGTTTGGTCAATAGGCAAAGAATTTTTTAGTGTAAATTTAGAGCTATTGGAAATGGCATTTTCACTTTCTACATAGTTCTAGTTATTCTTGGAATAATGTGAAAGGGAAAAATGTATGTGATCCACAGTGAAATAGATTGAAATTACATATTTATGTATTTTAGTAAATAAAAGAAAAATATATTTTTTAATAAAACAGGACCTTTGATGTGATTGATTTTTGTATTGAAATTACTTCAATAACATATGGCTGATTGAAAATACTACTATATTTTGCTAACTAAAAGTATAGAGAGAGTAATGTGAAAAATCTAAGTCCTCAAAAGAAATTGCAACAAAAACAAAATTTGACAAGTGGGACCTAATTAAACTAAAGAGCTTCTGCACAGCAAAAGTAACTACCAACAGAATAAACAGACAAGCTACGGATGAGAGAAGATGTTCACAAACTATGCATCTGACAAAGGTCTAATATCCAGAATCTATAAGGAACTTAAGAAGCAAAACACAAATAATCCCATTAAAAATTGGGCAAAAGATGAGGACAGACAGAAGAAGCCATACAAGTAGCCAAAAAATAAATGAAAAAATGCTCAACATCACTAATCATCAGACAATTGCAAAACAAAACTGCAGGATACTTGGAGTGCAGTGGCTCATGCCTGCAGTCCCAGCAATTTGGGAGGCTGAGGCTGGTGGATCACTTGAGACAAGGAGGTCGAGATCAGCCTAGCCTATATGGAGAAACCTGGTATCTACTAAAAATACAAAAAAAAAAAAAAAAAAAATTAGCCGGACATGGCGGTGCACACCTGTAATCTCAGCTACTTGGGATGCTGAGGCATGAGAATCTTTTGAACCCAGGAAGCAGAGGTTGCAGTGAGCTGAGATGCTGCCACTGCACACCAGCCAAGGTGACGGAGAGAGATATTATTAAAAAGTCAAAAAATAACAGAGTCTGCTAGGTTGCAGAGAAAAGGGAACACTTATGCACTGTTGGTGGGAATGGAAATTAGTTCAGCCACTGTGGAAAACAGTTTAGAGATTTCTCAAGGAACTTAACACAGAGCTACCATTTGACTCAGCAATCCCACTACTGGGTATATACCCGAAGGGAAATAAATCGTTCTACCAAAAAGACCCATGTACTCCTACATTCATTGCAGCACTAGTCACAACAGCAAAGACATGCAATCAATCGATGATCCCATCCATGGTGGACTAGATAAAGCAAATGTGCTACATATACATCATGGAATATTAAGCAGGCATAAACAAGAATAAAATCATGTCCTTTGCAACAACATGGATGGGGCTGGTGGCCATTATCCTAAGCCAATTAACATGAAATAGAAAACCAAATACTACATGTTCTCATTTATAAGTGGGAGCTAAACATTGCATACACATGGATATAAAGATGGGAACAATAGACACTGGGGACTACTACAGCAGGGAGGTGGGGAGTGGTGTGAGGGTTGACAAGCTACCTATTGAGTATTATGCTAACTTACCTGGATGATGGGATCATTCATACCCCAAACCTCAGTCTCACACAATATACCCATTTGATAAACCTGCATATGTCCCTCCGACTCTAAAATAAAAGTTTAAATTAAAACAAATTGTTTTATTTTTTGACTTATTTTTTAAGTAAGATGAACTTTTGGTATATATTTCTATGAATTTTAAAACATATAAATATAATAGTGATAAAAAACATTTCCATCACTCAAAAAAAACTCCCTTATGCTATTCTTATGTAGTCACATCCTCCTGTAATGTCTGGTAACCACTAACCTGTTCTCCTCATTATATTTTTTTTCCAAGAACATCACTGATATCGAATCACATAGCATGTAATCTTCTGAGAATGTCTTCTTTCATTCAGCAGAATACCTTTGATATCTATCCAAGTTGTTGCCTGTATTGATGACTAGTAGTTCATCATATGGATGTCTTCCCATTCCATCTATTCACCTACTGAAGATCTTTTTCTTTAGAAATTGTAAAATACATTCATAGCTTTGCACAGCTTATTTAAAAATTTTATCCCTTCCATTGAAATGTAGACGTATTTCCACCATACTCAGTCCACTTTACTTTCCTCCTTTTATGCCCTGGTTATCTTATATTTTGCATCTGTACATATTGAAACCCCCATTAGGCAGTGCTATATATTTTTGGTATTCAACTTGCAAGCATATTTTAAAGAACTCAAAAGGAGAGGAAATATCTATTGTATTTACCATATATTTACACTTTATCTTCTCCTAATTTATTCTGCATTTTGCAAGTTTCCTTCCAGTATAATTTTTCTTCTTTCTGAAGAATTTTCTTGGACGATTATTTTAGAGTATTTTGCAACCTAAAAATTGTTTTAGTTTTCTTTTATATGAAAATGTCTTTATTGAATCATTGACCTAGAGTATATATATATATATTTTTGTAATTTTTAACAAATCTCTATAGCAGTTTATTTTGACAGACACATTAAAGACTGAATTTATAATTGAGAGTAACATAAACATTTAATTGGTATAGCTTCTGGTGAATATAGAATACAGAAATCCAAAATTATTTTAAATTGATTATTGTTGCCAGTTTCTGCAATATACAATAAAAAAACCAAAAATTTTGCCCTTTAAATATATACAAATACTTTCCAATATTATTTAAATAATTATGTTGACATAGCTATATTTTTTGACATTCTCATATATTCTATAACTTAAAAAAAAAGAAAAGTGTTTAGTAATATGCCTATCATACTTAGGTTAAACTGCATCCTCATTCAAATATGCAATTTTCTGCCCTTCTTTAATGCCTTTACTGTTAACGCAAGAGGCCAAAATATGGTGCCCTCTTATGTTTTCATTCTCTGAAATAGTATATATTTTTTAAAAACATAACACATGGACATAAAATCATGAATATAAATAATTGTAACTGATGGATATGTCAATTAGCTAGATTTAATTATTCCAATTTGTATTCATAAATCATAACATCACGTTGTACCATCTATTTGTATATAAAACTATTTGTCAATTTGCAATTAAAACATTAAAACATTAAAAATTATAGACCCAGAGTATATTTTTATTCAATAACACTCTGAATGGATAGCTCTTTTCTTTCAGTACTCAGAAAATGCTGGGCCCCTTTATTCTGGCCTCCAGGATTTTCAACGAGGAGTCTGTGGTCATTCAAATCATTGCTCCCCTATAGATAATGAACTGTTTTTCTCTGGCTCCTCTTAAGATATGTACTTAAGTTTACAGCAGTTTGCTTATGATATATCTGAACATATATTTCTTTGTGTTCATTCTGCTTGGGTTTCATTCAGCCTCATAAATCAATAGATCTATGTCTTTCACCAAATGCAGGACTTTCAATCTATTATTTATTTTATTATTGTTTCAGCAACATACTCTTGGCCTAATCTTATGGAATTCCAAATTCTTGACCTTTTTCCACAAGTCCCTAAAGGTCTATTTGTCACATTTATTCAATGTTTGTTCTCTCTCTCTGTGTCTCTTTATGGCTCGTGTTCAGATTGAGTAAAACTATTGATCTATCTTCACATTCACTCACTTTTTCCTATCTTATCTGTATTCTTCCACTGAGTTTGTTCAGTGGGGTTTTCAGTTCTAAATTTACCCTTTCTTTCTTCTTCATATTTTATGTGCTTTTTACACTTTATATTATAACATTTGTTTCAAAAGTGTTTTTATTTGCTTATTTGAATGTATTTGTCAGATAATTCCTACATTTCTATCATCTTTTGATCATTTTCTTCTAGCAAGTTGATATTATGATTCATCATACATTGAGTAATTTTGGATTATATCTTGACATTTTGAATTTTACATTATTAAACACTGGGTCTTGTCAAAATCCTGTGAAGAATGTAAAATTCATGCTTTATTATGAAATTTACCTGGGTGGGTTCAGGCTGCAAGATCTAACCCTCATTCTCTGGTCTATGGTTCCAATGTCAGTTCATTTTTCAAACCCGTTACTTTGCTATACAATTCTGTGCCATATATGCAGCAAAGCTTAGTAAAGAACTTGGGAAAAGATCTGTTAGCTCAGTTTTTAATGTCTTTTGCATGCTAATTAGAATTAGATTTTTACATGCATAGGCCAAAGGTGAGCCCAGTAGTTCACAAACTTATCAATGGGATTGGTTTTTCTAGCTCTGCCACCTCTCTACAGTTTTCCCCATTGTTTTCTTGTTGTTGTTTTTTCAATCCTACAGGCAGAATGCAACCACTTCTGTAATTGACCCATTTCTGATTCCAAAAGGAATAAGGAGATATGTAAACATAAATATATAAATATTCATATAGATTAGATATAGATAGACATATAGATATAGATATGAATGAGAGAGAGAGCAGACGAGAAAGACAGCAGGACTTTCGCCTCACTGTCTGAATCTATAGCTCCAGAGAAAATAGACAGAGAAGTTTCCATTTCTTACACTCTTGGCTCCTGCAGGCTGCCATCATTGCAGCTGCTGCTGTCACCACTACTACCACTGCAGGGTTGCCTAGAAACCTATAGTATGAGAAAAAATAAAAATAAAGCACAAAATATTATTTTCCTTCTCTCTCTGAGCTTTTATTAAGTTTTTCCTTACATTTTGTTTTGTTTTGTTTTGTTTTGTTTTGCCCCTCAGATCACTGTAAAGTTCCCCAGTGAATTAAGTTTGGTCCAAGAGATACTAAACGATACAAAAATGGCAGATACACTGCTGTTCTGGAGGTACCTTAATTTACAGTGTTCTACCTTTACCTGTCTGTTTCTGTCTACATTTCAGAGTCCTCAAATAGCTGTGCCACATATTCTGTCAAGGTTTTATACTTATATTCTGTGAGAGATAAAAGGGTATTTACTTCATCCTACCAAAAACTGGAAAACTTTCAAATACATAGTTTTCATATATTGCTTTTCAAATAACAAAGGTATCATTTTTATAACTAGAAATATGGACACAAAAAGCTTTAGGTTTTTTGTTTGTTTGCTTGAGACAGAGTCTCACTCTGTCGCCCAGGCTCCAGTGAAGTGGCACGATCTCGGCTCACTGCAACCTCCACCTCCCAGGTTCAAACAATTCTCCTGCCTCAGCTTCCTGAGTAGCTGGGATTACAGGCGCACAACACCACGCCTGGCTAATTTTTGTATTTTTAGTAGAGACGGAGTTTCACAATATTGGCCAGGTTGGTCTCGAATTCCTGATCTCGTGATCCGCCCTCCTCTGCCTTCCAAAGTGCTGGGATTACAGGTGTGAGCCACCGCGCCCGGCCAAAATTTAAACCAGATAAATGGGCACTAGTTAATAACATCAGAGGCATATAAATATATAGAGATAGATAGATAGATAGATAGATAGATAGATAGATAGATAGATAGATAGATAGATAGAGATATATCATTGGCAAGTATTTTAGTCATTTACAATATTTTATTTTTCTACATTAAATCAGGCCAGAAAATTTAGCATTTATTTTTATCATATGTTAATGCCATTTGTATTAAAACATATTTCCACGGACATTCCCCTACTATTAATAGATATTAAGAATTACTTTTATCCAGTCCTTAAAATAAGACTCCCGTTTTTCAGTCCATAGTTATTCACTCAATACTACTGGGTTAAATCATAATGCCTTTTTTTCTATTCCTTATTCAAAATATTCATTTTAATTATTCTGTAATATAATAGACAAATTTAATAATCTTGTGTTAGCTTGAAATACTGAAACTTAAAGTATCTACTATAAAGTATATTAACTGAAACCAAATTCTGTTCATTATAGTCACAAAACATAAGAATATAGCATCTATCATCTACCATCTAACAGAGCTACATGTTAGACCAAAGTACCACATCTTCACATACATGTACTTTGTCAGCTTATGGTTTGGTACTGGAATATCTATCAGATATTCAGTGATTAAACGCCTGTTTGTTTTTTCATAAATTATAGTATTTTTTCAGATGGTGCAATTGTCATTTCTTTTAGAGACCAGATTTAAAGTATTCATGAAAGCCATTGTGCAAAAATACAAAAATTCCAAGATAAAAGGAAAATATTGTTTTAAAATGACAATGAAAATTACATCTTTTATGTTCTCAGGTTGTGAAAAATCTTGTTAAAAATTATCATGAAGAAAATTCAGGTCTTTAAATGTACCTCTTCTCGATTGGTGCACTTTTTAACTAAGGAAAAGTTGTTTGTAATCTAGGAACTGCAGTAGCTGTCACAATTAATACTGAGCATGTACTCTTTTATCATTTTTGGCAAGGATTGGTGTTTCATCATTTAGACACATCAGGTACTTACATTGCAGTGTCATATAATTTAAATTGGCATTCTTTAAAATGATGAAAAAATAACAAAGTACCGATCAGAAACTAAATTTTAGTACAGTGGGAAGGATTCATCCTTCTATCAATTGAATTTGATTGATAGAAGATGAGACAGCAATTTAAGAGAGTTTTGTTCATCTTTTCCTTTCATGGTTGTCTAACATTGACATTTTTGAGGTCTTTTATTTCTACAGAATATTCTCTGCAGTCTCCTCTTCAAATATGGCTTTTGGCTATGCTTGTGAATTTTGTGAATATGCAATTATTTCAAATTAAATACTAACTAAATATGGCTATCTTGTGTTTATACATGTATAGAAAAATACAGTGATTGATTATATTGTTAAATTGTCAATGAGAAAATGTGAAATGTGACAATTGTCTCTATGTACATCTGTGCTTTTTAAATTAATTTTTAAATTTATCTTTGACACATAATTGTACATACATAATTATGGAGTATAGTATGACATTTCAATGCATTTATACATTGTATAATGATAAAATTGGTGTAATTATCATATCCATCACTTTAAACATTTATCATTTCTTTTTGGTGACAACATTCAAATACTTTATCCTAGCTATCTTGAAATATACACTACATTATTATTTGCTTTAGTCACCACACTGCTTTATAAACTTGGTTAAAATGAGTCCTCTACAGTCAGATTACATATGGATATTCCAAGAAGGTCTACTTTCTGCCACTGAAAAGCTTGGGAACAGAAGTTATACTTTGTAAAGCTAATAATCTATGTCAATATAATCTAAAAAAATGTTCTCAGATGTGCTTATCTCTACGATTCCATTTCATTAATCAGTAGTTCATTCTTCTATCATAAGCTCCATAAATACAACTATTTTAAAGATATACATGTAAACGACGAGTTAACGGGTGCAGCACACCAACATGGCACATGTATACATATGTAACAAACCTGCAACGTTGTGCACATGTACCCTAGAAAATAAAGTATAATTTAAAAAAATAAAAAATAAAAGATATACATGTAAAACTCATATTTTGTCAAAACAATGCATACATATGCATACATATAGGTAAACAATATAAACAATATTCAAAGGCATAAATGAAAAACAAGTATATAAATCTACCTCCCCACAGTCCTACTCCTCAGTTCTATATCCCTAACACCAGGCAACGACTTATATCTTTTGAATCACTCTACAATTAGTTCTGCCCCAGTTTTTAAATATCGTGCTGAGCAGTATTTTATCAACTTTAGATATTATGTCTCCATTTCCTCTAAGATTTGACACTCTTATACCACTCCCATATTCGTTGGTTTTGAGGAAAAGGAAGTCCACTCTCTCTTCTTGGGGAATAGAATATAAAAAGCGGCTGCATTACCCCCTTAATGAATAATTCCAGACCATGAGGATCCACTTTTCCTTGAGCCTTATGTTTTCAAACATGGACAGCTGTGTTGATATTTCTGGATATTAAAACTGGTTTGCACTGATTTATTCTTACTAAATCCTGGAAACGTCTGGACAAAAAAATGTTTGTTACTTGAAAGCACTCTGTTGCTGGCTTTGAGTCTCAGTTTGAGTCTCATTAACCAAGCCAAGTAAAATAAGTAAAATCCTAATAATCTTCTGTACAAGGAAAATAATAAACAATAAAAAGGCAACTTACGGAATGGGAGAAAATTATTTGCAAATCGTGTATCTGACAAGTGGTTAATATAAAAAACATAT
Source organism: Macaca thibetana thibetana (assembly GCF_024542745.1). Classification (NCBI taxonomy): domain Eukaryota; kingdom Metazoa; phylum Chordata; class Mammalia; order Primates; family Cercopithecidae; genus Macaca; species Macaca thibetana. The sequence goes on from NC_065589.1 coordinate 57,728,669, forward strand.
ATAAAAGGAACATCTAAAATACAATAGAAAAATAAAAAGTAATTTAATTTTAAAAATAACCTGATTAAAAGATGAACAAAAGACTTGAATAGATATTTCTCTGAAAAAGACATACAAATGACCAACAGGTATATGAAAAGGTGTTCAATGTTACTCATGATCAAGGAAACACAAATCAAAACCTTGATAAACTATCACCTCACACCTGTCATAATGGCTATTATAAAAAACAAATTTTAAAAAAGATAACAAGTATTGGCTAGGATGTGGAGAAATTGGAGCCCTTGTAACAATAATGATGCAAATGTAAAATGGTGCAGCTACTGAGGAAAATAGTATAGAGATTACTTTAAAAAATTTAAAATAGAACTATATGACTCAGCAATCTCACTTCTAAGTATATATCCAAAATCTATAAAATCAGTGTTTCAAAGATATATTACATTCATGTTCATTGCAGTATTATTCATAGAAGACCAGGTATAGAAATAATCTATATCTGTCCTGTATCTGTCCATCAACAGATGAATAGATAAATAAATGTGCTTTGTACATAAAATGGAATGGTATTCAGTCATTAAAAAAAATAAATCTTGCCGTTTGTGACAACGTGATGAACCTGGAGGACATTGTGCTAAGTGAAATAAGTCAGTCACATAGGAACAAATTCTAAATTATTCCATTTATGTGAAGTATCTAAAATAGCCAAACTCATTGAAGGAAATAATAGAATAGTGGTTTCCAGGGGCTGGAGGAAGGGAGAGATGAAGAGATGTTGGTCATGGGGCTCAAAGTTTCAGTTATGCAAGATGAATAAATTCTAGAGCTCTGATGTACAACCTGGTGTCTATAGTTAGCAATACTATATTGTGCACTTTAAATTTTTTTAAAGCGGCAGATTTCATGATGTGTTCTTACCATAAAAAAAGGGAGAGGCACACAGAAACTTTTGAAAGTGATGAGTATGTATATTACCTTGATTGTGATGATGGTTTCATGGGTTTATGCATAATATCTACCCTCATTTTATACATTAAATATGTGCAGTTTTTGTTTATCAGTTATACCTCAATAAAGCTATTAAATACAAGAAATCTATCACAACAATGTGTAACAAAAGCTTTATAAAAAATTTGAGTCAATAATTAGAGCTTATATCACTGACTTTGAATTTATTAGTCAATGTCATGGCAAACATTATCCCATGATATAAATTCCATACTGTTATTGTTTCACATACAATGTTAATTTTTACTTGCATATTTTGGTAATCAGTTAGCTTTACTATTTTTCAAAATCCTCTTCTTGTTTCATAATTTCTTTTCTTCTGGAACATTTCAATTTCATACCCACCCTTTCCTTTAAATCTCGTAGCATTTTAGGAATGATTTTCAAATGACTTTCAATTTCAACATAGGATGGTTGCACAATTTCCTGGTTTCTGTTCTCTTTCTGTGCCCTATAGTTGTTGATGGTGGCGGTGATGGCTGTTGGGGTGTTGATGTTACTGTTGCTAAAGTACATTTGTATGAACTTCTCAAAGAAGGCATGGCAGTTCTATTTTCCTTCTATGACTGAAAATATATTTATCCTATTCTCAAAAATTATTAGCAATCTGGTTGATAATTGAATTATGACATAGAGCTAATTTGTCCTCAGAAACTTGAAAATAATTTCTCCATTGTCTTCTAGCATCAGGAATTGATTTTTTAAATCGGATTTTAATTCTTCCCAATTAAGAGCACCCTCCCTCTCATCCACACACATTAAGCTACTGGACTTTTTCTGTTCATCTTTGGAAATTTCAAGATATTGCATATTTATGAGGGTTTGATATAGTAATTGTTCAGAGCACATGGATGTCTCCATTCATACTAATTTCCAGTCATTCTTCTGAGCACATGGAAGCCTTCTTTAATAGATAAAAAAGAAGTTTCATTTTATTTGTTTAATATTTTCCATGTTTGTTTCCAATTTTCTGTTCCAGTAACTTCAGGACTGATCCAGTAATTTTCTTACACTTTGTCTTTTTTTATTTTAATTCTTCCCAATCATTTCTACTGATTGGTATTTTTTTTCCTTTTTCAGTTATTATATTTAACTTTTTAGAGTATTTTAATTGATTATTTTTAAACATTCACCTCTCTTGCTTCATGAATAAAATATATTCCCTTATCGCTTTAAGTATTTTGTTTAGTTTTAATGTTTTCTCTTGATGCTTATGCTATTTTTTACTTTTAAAAGTTATCCTACTCAACTTGTTTTCTTTGTTAATTTGTTTATTTTTGTTTTTATGTACTTTGTGATTGGAACTTTTCACAAATAGCTGATGATCATGGCTTTTCTATTTAATTTTATATTTAAGAGTAAGAAAGAAAAATATTTATCAAAGCCTAATAAACATGAATGGATTTGAATTCTCTAATGAATTAGTCCTTCTTCAACTCTGTCAGAAGCAAGGAGTTTAATTTTTTGCAAAATTCATGAGTGCGACTAGTTACATTTATAAATACCAATTACAAATGGAAATAAGAATAAAAACATACATAATAGATCTTGATATCTCTAGACCTGAGAGAAGAAGCAAAGTAGATATCCCAAAGGTAATAATTTGGAGAACTACCTTGTGAAAGTACCCAAATAACTTTGAGATACTGGCATTTGAGAATCCCCCCTAAATAAATGCGTCCTTATCTAACCACAAAACTGCTAAGCCTTTCATTTGATGAGCCCTGTGTGTGGTTTCTGAGCTTCTAGTTAGCAAAACAACCTCCATATTATCGGATAGATATCAAGTGGAATGGGAGTACAAGAAGAGGATAACACTTCAACATATTAAAATCTGGATTACTTTGGAAAGAGGAGATATGAGCTGTGCACAGGAAGAGCTGATAAAATTTCAAAAACAGTTTACTAAGGCAAGATTTTCAAAGTAAGTGAAATATTAAAGTTCAAGATATTTTTAGGTCACGTAAATTTGTATGCATACCTACAGAAATATTTTCTAATTTTTGTTTTATGAAAATTTTATAAATGTGGGAAGAACAATTTCTTTTTCATGTACACATGGACATTCCTAAGTAAACTAGATTTTTGAAATACTTCATTACATTAATAATTTAGTACTGTGGCTAAACCCTCAATATAGAAATGTATAGTATATAGAGTTTCCTAAACTATTATAAAAACCAATTTTTAAAAGAGATTCATATAATTATTATTCTATAGAGAATAAATTGTGAAATCCTGGTTTTGTGCGAATAGTGAAAAAAAGAAAAGACAAATTAGAAAAACATAAGTTTATGTGAAAAATTAGAATAATATTTATTACACAATGTTATTTTTGTAAATTAAGGCTGAAGTGTTAAAAACACTATCTGCTAAGATACATGCATGTTTAAGGTTATGTTTCCAACACAAGAATAAATGCTTATGATGTGGAAGGGAACATAGCACAGGCAGTATTTATGAGGGTCCTTCCACTAACTCAAAAGCTTTGAGAGACTGTTGTTCAGCATGTAACAAATAGGACTGGTTGGGCATGCTACAAAAGTCATATACTCTTCTTCTTCCTTTTTTTTTTTTTTTTTTTTTTTTTTGAGACAGAGTCTCGCTCTGTGGCCCATGGCACAATCTCGGCTCACTGCACCCTCCACCTCCCGGGTTCAAGGGATTCTCTTGCCTCAGCCTCCTGAGTAGTTGGGATTACAACCACGCGCTACTGTGCCCGGCTAATTTTTGTATTTTTAGTAGAGATGGGGTTTCACCATGTTGGTCAGGCTGTTCTCAAACTCCTGACCTCATGATCTGCCCGCCTCGGCTTCCCAAAGTGCTGGGATTACAGGCGTGAGCCACCGTGCCCAGACAAAAATCATATATTCTTAAAAAGCAATCTACCTAAGAAGGCAAAGAAGGATAATTTACCTAATTAAAGGAAAAAAATCAAAATATTAACTCTAACAAGCGATAAGCCCTTTGTGCCTGGGGGTAAATAGAAACCAGTAAGAGCTTTAATATGTGTATATGTGTGTGTGTGTGTGTGTGTGTGTGTGTGTGTGTGTGTTCAGTGTCATAAGCATAAAAAGTCTAGAACCACACTTCTATATTCCTGTATTGAAATATTTCAGTCCCTCTAAACTTTTAACCCTGCTGTGACTGATCTGTGTAGCTGTACAGGTGACAGAGGAATACATTCTCCTATTGTTCATATCTATCGATGTAAAATTTACATCAGTATAATGCAACTACCTTATTTGTACAGGTCAGTGTGTTTTGAAAAATATAAATATCCATATAAACACCACCACAACCATTTCCATCACCATAAAAGTTTCTCTTTGCTTTCATTCTTTTATCCCCCACTCATGAAAACCACAAATATAGTTTCTGTAACTGTAGATTAGTTGTGCTTAATCTATAATTTTATGTAAATCATATATTCTTTTGAATCTAGTTTTCTTGTTAAGCATAATGTTTTTGAGATTAATTCATGTAGTTTATACATTTTTTTCTCACGTGTATTTCATTTTATACGTATACAATTTGTAATCCATTGAGCTGTTGAAAATTATGGTTCTTTCTAGTTTTAGGGGTTAGTATGAATAAAGCTACTAGGAATATTAGTGTATAGACCTTTATGTATATAGATGTTCTGTTTTCCTTCAGCAAGTATCTAGAACTTGAATAACTCAGTCCTATCATATATTTGTGTCTAACTATATGAAAACTGTTAATTGTTCCCCGAAGTTGTTGTACATTTTTTATTTCCATCAGCAATATCTGAGTGTTCTAGTATCTCCATATCCAACTCAAAACATAGAATTGTTTTTGTTAATGAATTAAGTATGTCATGGAATTTTAACATGCATTTTCTGAAGGAAATTATATTGGTAATTATGTAATAATTATGTAATATTATGTAATAATTATTAATCATTTTGTGAAATATTGTTCCAAATATTTTGTCAATTTTTGATTAGATTGCTTTTGCTTATCTTGAGTACAAAAGTTCACATTATGTTTTGGAGTAAGCCCTTTAGTGTACATATATATATATATCTCAAATGTATATATTTATACAACCAATAAAATATTACTCATAACATATGTACAATTGGAGGTCCAGGAGAAGTTAGAGAATGGAACAGAAAAAAAATTTGGAAAATAATAGCTAAGAGTTTTCACAGATGATAAAAATATAAACTCACAAATTTAAGATCAACAAATCTCAAGCAAGAAAAATACAACAGGAAAAATATCAAACCGATACATCGATACATCATAGTGAAAATCATAGTGAAAATACATCACAGAAAAAGCATTTCACAAAATCCAAGATTAATTAATGATTAAAAAACCTCTCAGAAAACTAAAACTAGCAGATAACCTCCTCAACTTGATAAAGAATCTCAACAACAAACCTACAGTTAATATCATACTTAATGGTGATAAACTTGAACTTTTCCTACTAAGATCAAGAACAAGACTAGGATGTCCCCTCTCACCATTCCTTTTCATCATAATGGAATTCCTAGTTAATGCAATAAGACAAGAAAAGTAAATAAAGGACATACATATTGGAAAGAAATAAATAAAAACTGTCTTTGTTTGTAGAGGATATAATTGTCTGTATAGAAAATTCAAGAGTCAAAACAGTCCTTGGTTTAATAAGCAGTTATAACAAGGTTGCAATATACAAGTTAATATATAAAAGTCAATCATTTCCCTATATACCACCAAAGAATACTGTAATTTGAAATTAAAAAAAAATAGTATCATTTGCATTAACACCTCCCCAAAATGAAATATCTAGGTAGAAATTTAATAAATACACAAGACAATGTTAAGAAAATGAGAAGAAAAGCCATAGGCTGAGGGAAAATATTTACAAAAGACACATCAGTTTAAAGACTGTTGTCTAAAATATACAAAAGCTCTTAAAACTCAACAATAATATAACAAACACTCCAAATAAGTAAATAGACCAAAGATCTTAACAGATAACTCACAAAGGAAGTTATACAGAGGGAAAATAAACATATGGAAAAGTGTTCCACATCATACGTCATCACACAAAATTATAACAACAGCATGATACCACTATCATGTGATACCACTATCAAGCTAGGAAATAAGTAATGACATGAGGATCTAGTACTAAATTTTCTAATACTAGATCTTCATGTAATTACTTATTTCCTAGTACTCATGGAGTAGACCACTGATTTTAGAACAGAATTAATCAAATATGTTTTGCATAGAATTGTATTATCAAGCTAGGAAATTATTAGAAGATTTAATACTAGATCTTCATGTCATTACTTATTTCCTAGCTTGTCAATACAATTCTATGCAAAACATATTTGATTAATTCTGTTCTAAAATCAGTGGTCTACTCCATGAGTACTATGTCACCTCTCTCCTTAAACTTTGGAGGCTCACTATTAAACATTTTAAAGCTCTTCCTCTTTCCTCTACGTCTTCTTTCTAGTCCTAATCAAATTTCTAATTTTTTTCCTTTGCAATTAGTGGGATTTTTGCAAAATGACTTTTTTCACACTATTTTAGTTTTTAATTTCTTATTTTTTCCTTCTCCCTTTATTTATAATTCAAGATACTTATATTTAGTAGCCTTTAATTCAACTCCTCTCTATATGCTTTACAGTTCCCTATTATTCTGTATAATACCTTATGTGTCCCGTGGTGAAACTCATGCATGTAAATGAAGACTAAATTTCTGAGGAAAAAAATGAATTTTCTGCTCTACTTCCAATATACATTTGTTAGAAATATCTTACACTGATTTTTTTCATTTTTCTAACATACACTTAGATGCCAGCCACCCTTTAACATTCCAAAGTTAAGCCAAGCAGAGATTAAGAGATAATAACTCCAGTTTGCCTGTTTGTTTTTTCAGTATTGGGTTATTTCCTTTACTATTTTTCTCAGCACAATTAGCAAGATATGTATGAATAGGTGAATATCACTTCTCTATATTGTTTCAAAATTTAAAAATTATGTTTCCCACATTTTGCTTATACTTCTTACAATAAGTCTTTTTTTTTTTTTTTTGTCATTTCCAGCACTCACCTTTGAATGTACTGAATGAAATAAGACCTACTGCTGCCTCAAAAAGTTGTAATTAGAGTTTCAACAAACTGAAATTTACTGCTACTTTACATGATATTCTGGCCAGTTGTCTTGTTCGTTCTGTATTTTTAGATCTTAAAAAAATAACTATTGTCCTTATTTTGAGCATATAAAATACCAAAAGTTTTATATTATGCTTTAGGAGAGGTTAAATCTATTAGGTTCTAATAAACAACACACTGAAATCAGGTCACTAATTTTGGCATAAATTCAAAATATATAATATTTTAACATACTGTAAAATAAAACAATTTTTCTTATTATAAGTGTCATTTGTGTAAAGACAATATTTTAAATTAAATACCTGAAACTTTAAAAAATCTAATTTAAATATATAAAAGTCAGAGAGAGACACAAAAATAGGGTGTCTCAAATAACATGAAAAATGGATGAGGTCTTCCTCCAGTATACAATGAAATTAATATAGAACAATGAGCTATGGGAAGCTACATACCAAATTAACTACCTATTTTTTTGTGTGTTTACATTTTTTACTGTCATTTTATACTTTGCAAAATATTCACAATTTTTATGATGATAGAAATAATTCCACTGGAATTTTATTTTTTGCATTAGCTGTCAGAAATCATAGTCTTAATTGGCATATGTTTTATTTCTACTTGTTTATGTTATTAATTTGAACTTTTATTTTCGATTCAGTGGGATACATGTGGCGGTTTGTTACATGGGTATATTCCACTCAGGTAGTGAGCATAGTACACCACAGATAGTCTTTCAACACATTGCCCACTTCCTACCTCCCCGTCTAGTATTCCACAGTGTCTATGGCTTCTATATGTTCATGTATCTTCAATGCTTAGTTCTTACTTATAAGTGAGAATATGTGACATTTAATTTTCTGTTCCTGTGATAATTTGCTTAGGATTATGACCTCTAGCTCCATCCATATTGCATCAAATGATATGATTTTATTCTTGTTTATGGCTGTCTAGTATTTCTAGTGTATATGCAGCCTCCCCAGTACCCGTTGTTTTTTGACTTTTAATAGTAGCCATTCTGACGGGTTGTGGGATGGTATCTCATTGTGAATTTGATTTGCATTTGTCTGATGATTAATGACGTTGAGCATTTTTCATGTTTGATGGCTGCTTGTATGACTTAGGATGTCCAATCTACCACTCCTATCAAACACAGTACTGGAAGTCCTAACCAGAGGAATCAGCCAAGAGAAAAAATAAAAAGCATCCAAATAGGAAAAAAAGAAGTCAAAATATCTCTCTTAACTGATGATATGATTCTATACCTAGAAAGCCCCAAAGACTCTGCCAATGCTAACAGTACTGATAAACCATTTTAGGAAGGTTTCAGGATACAAAATCATGTACAGAAATCTGTAGTATTTCTATATGCCAATAATGGTCAGAAAACAATCCCATTTACAATAGCCACAAAGAAAATAAAATACCTAGGAATACAACTAACCAAGGAGGTTAAAAAAAAAAAAAAAAACCACTACAAGGAGAACTACAAAATTGCTCAAAGAAATCAGAGACACAAATAAATGGAAAAACATTCCATGCTCATTGATTGGAAAAATTAATACCATTAAAATGACCATACTACCCAAAGCCATTTATAGATTTAACACTACTCCTACCAAACCACCATCTTTCTTCACAGAATTAAAAACAACTAACCACTTACATGACTGACTAGGTTTTCTGTTTTGTTTTTTGTTTACAAAAAAATAACACGGTTGATCTCAAGGACAAATTTAAATACCAGATATTTGGAGATGTTTTTGCCACAAACTGTCCCCAAGTCATAGTCAATCATAGCGACAGAGAGAAATATCATAATTTTAGGCCAGTTTTATGTTGCTTTAATTTGCAAGGTATCTAGGTCAGATTATATTGTGAATGTTGAAATTTACCACCATGATTTATTGTATTTTAAATAGCACTCAATAAAATGAAGTTTTAAAGTGCAATTAATTTATATGATTAAGATTTGGGAGTTGATGCCATACTTGCTAAATTTTTCAAGGCAGGTTATCTACAGATTATATTTTATCTATTATGCACATATTAATTTAGAGTCATATTCGACATATCATACAAAGAAAAGAAAGGAAGAAAATTGTGAATTCACCTGTTGTGGTATGTGAAAAATTTAAGAACACCATGTAAAGAGATTTATTTTTTAATGAATAGATATGCAAAAGTAATTAAGTAAATCTTTCAGAATTGTTCATTCCACAGTATTATTCACATAGAATCTCCATCGTTTCGTACAACATTTTGATTCCAAACTTAATTTGTTTCTCACAGCAAATAAACTATGAATACATAATAAATCAAAGTTATAACTATTGAGTTCCTAAGACCTAAAAAGTTGGTTTGAATGATCAATTTGTGGTATGGCAAACAACCTGTCATTCTCAGACTTTAGAATGAGTATGCCTTATTCTCAATGGGGCGTTTAATTCATTTGAAGTGGTAACTTCCGAAACACTAATGAAAGTCATAAAATATTATCTCTATATCATTCATAAATAAAATTACTTAGAATAATCTGTAAGTATATGAAAAGGAAACACTTTCACTGGATACATATTTTCTTGAGTTCTATTTATTAGGTTAAGGAGTGAAATTAGAGTGATGTATATGATACCAGAAGTGCTACTTTATGCGAGAATGAACACAGTTTCCTTTAGGTTTTATTCATGGAAGTGAGAATCTGCAGGTGTTGTGCTTAAAAACTCCACAGTTTCCGTAGCACCACAGTTAAACATCAGGAAAGCAACTTTGAATAAAACTTATTTTTTAATAAGTCAGAGATACATATTTTTTGAGGTTAGAAATATTGCGAGTGACATTAACATGGAACATATTATTCCTCAAGCAAAAACAAAAACAAAAAATCCTTAATTTTGGCCATAGTGAAGCAATTTTATAGCATTTTATTAAATAAATTTGTACTCGAAACACACAACTTCTTCCTGATAGAAACAATCAGTTTAAAAATACTTGTAGAATAAATGAAAGGAATCATAAAATTTAATCTTGTCTTCTCCATAATTTTCCACCCAAAGAATCATTCACTCACAAACAATGATTAACCGAGATGCTAAGGCGAGTCTTCAGTAAGGCCAAGCCCTAACTCATTATCTCATATATCCTCTAATATTCTGCCCAATATACTATGAAATAGCCAATTTTCACCTTATCATTTTTATTAAACATTGTGTATTGCTTGTAGTGCTTCTGGTAGTTGAGAAAATTTTGATAATATTGATTTCAGTATAACAGCATCAAAATTATATATATACTAAATCTTTTGACAGTAGACAAAAGTCAGTCCCCTTCATGGATATTTGTTCATGGGAAAATCTTATTTCCATTGATCAAGCACAGTTGGGAGCATGGCCAAGTTTTGTTTAATCAGCATTTGTCAAATCATTATTAGAATAAAACTTAAAAGCAAGATAAACCATTGTGTCCCTTAATTGTACTGAAGATTTAAATGCTAAAATATACTTTTTTCTTAAGAAAAGTTTTATCATAATTTAAGTTATTATTATTCAGACAGATAGAGCTTTCATAAATTGGGTCACTCCATTGTCAGCATGTTTCAGATAAGCTGACAGTAAAGAAAAAAATAATTTGGAACTCAGCCATATTCATTTTAAATAGTGGATCAGATTTGAATAAGTTTATAACATGCGAAAAAAAAAATCCAATTTCTAAGTCAAGTCTCTCTGAATTTAATATCTTGTTTAGCTAATGAAATTGTCTTACCCTGGAATATATCTTCCTGACTTTTACATGAAAATAACAGTATTAGAATTTTTTTGTCTGTGTCACAGCACACTACCTAGACACTAACACTGAGAATAAGCACGGAGGATATTGAAAACATGTAATTACTTATATTTAATAACTAGAGACTGTGTGGGGCATTCCCTTATTAAATATTTACCATCTGCTACAAAACCAGATGGCCCAAATCATCCTTTGATAATACAATTCACAATAACGTATTAGGTTTGTCCTGGTATAAACAATTAAAAAAAAGTAAAAGAAAATATACAGTTTATACATCAAGAATATAACCATTACATTTACTCCTTTAGAAACTAAATTTATTACTGTCAGTTGCCAGGATTCATTTTCTTCAAAAAGCTGCAAATTGTTTGTATAGGAACTATTGAGTCAAATGCCAAGGTTGTAACATTTAGATGCATTGGAATCATCTAATGACTTTCTAAATGACGAATATGCAATTGTTATCATGTTTACTGATGTTTTTTGAGATACAGGGAATTGTGTCTTTTTGATCCACCAAGTTAGTATAAAAAAGCAAAAGTACAATTGCTTTAACCAGTTATTACCTGAGACCAATGGATATTGTATCAGTCTGTTCTCATGTTGCGAATAAAGGCATACCCGAATTGGGTAATCTATAAAGGAAAGAGGTTTAATTGACTCACAGTTCTACATGGCTGGGGAGGCCTCACAATTATGGCAGAAGGAGAATGAGGAACAAAGTCGTGTCTTACATGGATGCAGGAAAGAAAGCTTGTGCAAGGGAACTCCCAATTTATAAAATCATCAGATCCTGTGAGACTTTTTCTCTACCAGGAGAAGAATACGGGAAAGATCCACCAACATGATTCAATTACCGTCCGCTGGGTCCCTCCTGCAACACGTGGGAATTATGAGAACTACAATTCAAGACGAGATTTGTGTGGGGACACAGCGAAACCATATCAGAAACCAAACTTGCTGCACTTTGTTCATGGACTTCTTGATTCCAGGACGGTGAGCAAATACGTATCTCTTGTATAAGCTTCTCAGTGTGTGGTAATATGTTATGACACCCAAGCAGACTAACACACCTTATAACTTTGTAAAGAGACTAAGTGGAGCTTATTATATATCCTTCTTATAACAGTATTTTTCATAATTTATAATATACATATAAATGTATGTACTGTAATACATAGCTATAGTAAACCGGCAAGCAGAAAAATATTTGTATCTTATTTATTTCCCATTCTTTCTGGATGACTCAATAATAGCATGACTACTAAATGGGTAAGATGCCTGAACTCACAGTTTGAGTACAAGTTTTAAAGTAGACTTTTGCAGATGATGAACAGGTATTCTTCAAAGGAGAATAATAAGTAGTACCTTAGTTGTAACAGCAGACCATTGGCAAGCCATTGTGATATGGGGTTCATAAATACAATATTTATAAAAGAATTTTAAGTATAATGAACTCTGAGAAAATAAAAGTGAAATATTTACGCAAGATGATGTACTTAAATGCATGTAGAGTTTACAAAAATATTAGCTATGGTATTGCTACTGTAGAATTTAGCCTATTAGGTGCCTGGACAGTATATATATTTAATGCAGTGAAAAAATGAAAGTTAAATAATTATATGTGCATTTTGTTCCTAAATTAATCATCAAAGTCAGATACACTTTCATTTAAATTTGTATAAGAAAGTATGAAAATTTTTATTTTCTTATTTTCTTCATTTAAAAATTAAGAGATAGAGGGACAGGGTAACATAGATAATAAGTGGTAGAACCAGACTTTTGATTCTTTAGTACAATAGAAAAATAAGATACTACATTTCATTGTAAATGTTCTCATACTTGTATAGTTTGTATGACTATTTCTAAAATTAAAATTTGCCATACATTTGTATCTTTTATTTTTCGTGAAAACATAAACAAGTAAAACTGCCTACTTAAAAATATGCACATAAAACATTTTCTCAGCCACATTATTATCAATCATTTGGAAAAATTTCACAGTAATTTAAAAAGTACAAAAATGTATGGAATGTGTTATTTGCTGAAGTTAAAAATGGTTTAATCAATCAACCAAACAACAGTAACAAAAATGAGTGAAGAAAAACAGAGTGCCTATTTTTGTTTGTTTATTCCATTTAGCATTAAAAACCTAGGGCTAAAAAAATAAAATAAACAAACAAACAAAATACTTATGTATTACCATTTCTGAAGTATATATTACATATATTTTCTGGAAATCTTGCTAAGATTGTTTTTTCACGTTTTAAAGTCATGCTGTTTAGTTATCTATTTGTAGTTGTTATGAAGGAAAATTTTAAATGGCTGGCTTCATGAAAAAGCTCTGTAAAGACTTCCTTTCTGGCCTAGTTTCCAAGGAAATTACATCTTTGTGTAATACATAGCTGTAGTATATTACCCCAATGTTTAATGATATTTAGTTCATTTCATTAAGGATTTCAAAGGACTCTGTGTATAATTTTAGGTCCCAAAATTCACAAGATACATTCATGATATCAGCCATTTTAACATCTATTAGGATAGGCAGCTATGTGCGTAGTTAACTAAAGGACAAGGCAGGATATAATAATTTTCAATTAAAAAATAGTCACAATAGTGGCATGGCATCACAGAAGGAAAAATTATCTTTTAACTGACAGGTTTGAAAAGATATTCTTGAATTTTCTACCACTGATGTAACCTTAAAGGACAGGAATGATGTCAACATTTAAGCTAGTAATGTCACTGATGAGTTCTTTATGTGGTTATTGGTGGTGGTGGTAAACTAGAGGATGTTATTTGGCTTTAGTTCTGCAACAACTTTTGTCTTCTATTTTAGATATGTGTGAACCCATTGCCTTCCTTCCTTTATGCATCCCTTTTCTGTAGTAAGAATTAGACAGTGGTTTGTGAGCTTTTACATTTTTAAGGAAATCAATAGGCAATAATTTATGAGGCACACAGTGAGTAGTTATGCATTGCTCATTAGATTTATTTTCTCTTCTTAATTGAGAAATAATTTATAATCTGCTATTAAATGAATCTCACCATTGAGATGATTATTTTCTTCCCCAGGAATAGGCCTATAGTATGACATGACCGCAAATAAACTAACATCAAAGCACTTTTCTATGTCTAAACGTATTCATGTCTCCAATAATCAATGGGCTAGAGGAACATGAATAAAATTGCTTCCTGGTTCATATTGTCCAGTTTTGCATCCTAGTTTCACTTCTCATTGCTTGTGTGTCCTTGAGAGTTTACATAATGTCTTAGTAACTCAGTTCCTTCATAGACATATTAATGCTCAGAAGATAAAATTATAAAATAAATATAAAGTTCCTAGAATTGTTCTTTTAGAAAAGAGTAATCCATCAATAAATATGAGCTAGTGTATGTTATACAATCAATAGTCTTTACTGTCCCTGCCATGATGACATTTAAGATGAAAAACAAAATAGGTAATATCTTAATAGAAAGTAGATGACATATGATGATGATAAAGACGATGAAGATGATGACGATGATGAGTGGCAAACACTTACTTTTTTTTTTTTTTTTTTTTGAGATGGAGTCCCAGTCTGTCACCCAGGCTGGAGTGCAGTGGTGTGATCTCGGCTCACTGCACCCTCTGCTGCCTGGGTTCAAGCAATTCTCCTGCCTCAGACTCCCAAGTAGCTGGGATTACAGGCGCCGGCCTCTGCACCTAGCTAATTTTTGTATTTTTAGTAGAGACGGGGTTTCACCATCTTGGCCAAGCTGGTCTTGAACTCCTGATCTCGTGATCCACCAGCCTCAGCCTTCCAAAGTGCTGGGATTACAGGTGTGAGCCACTGCGCCAGGCCCAACACTGATATTTCTTAATCTATTTATCTATCATTCTAGCCTATTTTCTCTCAAATGAGATTGAAATAGAATATTAAAATATAATAAGAAGGGAGGCAAAATGAAAGTCGGTGAAATACTAGCAGGTTAGTAGAACTTCCAAATTATTTTAATTTTGTAATTGTTTTTATGAAAAACTATTAAAGCTTAGTAGATCTACTATAATACTTTATAGTAAGGTTTCATCCACATTTACAAAATTTGCAGTTGATAATACAGGTAAAAATAACCATTAAGAAGTATCCTTAAGATAATCACTTATAAATTACTAAAAACATAACATTTAGAAAAATAAAATTCTCATATATATCTTCAATCAAATGTCCATAAATACACTCAAACCTTTTCTGTGGAAAAATAAAATGGGGAGATGTAAGTCCAACCTAGTCTAAGTAAATAATTACATAAATACTACTATGTACAAAACATCCTAGCCGTAAGGGAAAAGAAAGTATTGACCATATTTATAATTTGTAAATAAAATAAAAAAAATTATATACTAATACCATGTATTTTTTCCTTCACAATTCTCATAAGAAAATCTTGTTCAAATTCTACCTTTTTGATGAAATATAAACTACACAAGAAAAGACACACATCTCTCTGTTTTACTATTGATTCCCTGGTAAATACACAACTTGTGCACACAGTAGATACTAATAAATATTTATTTAAAAACTGACAAAGAGTAATGAATGATTTAATAAATAAATAAAACATTAGATATTTTAAAGCTAGTCAGAGGTTTAAGTATCAAATTTTAATAACTCCTGATTATAAATAATTATTCTCTGCAGTTAAAAAACTCAGAATGTAAACAGTACTTGTATTACAAGGCTAAATGTCCAACTAAAGATGCATTTTCTTACCCAAAAAAGCAAAAGAAAAAACAAAATTGGAAATAAGAAATTTCCCTTTAGCTTTGAGATATTTTAAAATTGTAGTTCTTAAAGGAACTAATTTACACACCCACCAACAGTGTATAAGTGTTTCCTTTTTTCCCTGTCCACACCACTATCTGTGGTTTTCTGACTCTAATAGCAGCCATTCTGACAGGTGTAAGAGGATATCTCAAAAAGCCTGTGTTAAGCAAGAAACAGAGAGAGCAAATCACAAAAAAAGGCTGATACATGTTAATTCACTAAAATTAAGAAATTGTTTATTAAAGTATTACATAATACATGAAAGGACAAACCGCAGATGGTAAGGAGTAATTAGTTATATAGCTGAGAATAGACTGGTATAAGCAAATGTTAGAAAATATTTTAAACAAAGATTAACAAAAGCAAATAAATAGGAAAAATAAACAAAAGTCTTGAGAAAAATCTAACAGCAAAAAATGCTAAAAGTAAAGGTTATTAGTCAGACTGGTAATTAGATACATGCAATAATAACTGAAACAAAATAAACAAAATACTATTTTTACCAATTTTAGTGGTGACTAAATACATAGTATAAAGACATACATACATAATAAAAATAAATAAATAAATACAGCCATAAAAATAAATATATACATAAATAAAAACCCAACAGGATAAAGTGTTTGCAATAAAGTAGAAAATGGGAAGCATTATGGCTCTAGCATAAGAAAAAATTAGCACAGCATTTTGGGAAAGAAATTCACATTATATAATAAAGTTCATAATGTGCATATCTTAAGACAACAATTCCACTCCTAGTGAAAGTCTTAAGTAATCTGAAAAGAGTTCAGGTTATATATATACAGATATATGCCCTAGAGAAATACTTGCAAAAATCCATGAAAACATATATACAAAATTATTTATAGCATCACTTCTTGTGATAGCAAAGTATAGAAATTTACTAAAATGTCTATCAACATCAGAACAGATGAATAAATTTTGTGGTGCATTTGTTCCATGGAATACCAGCAGTATTTAACTACAACTACATTTAACAACATAAGTATATTTCAGACACTATGCTAAGTGCAAAAAGCCAAGCTTAAAAATATATGTGTAATATGGTTACTATTTTACAAAGAACGAAAACCTAAAATACAGTGTGTTGTATTTGTACATGAAATACGTGATAAAACTGTGAAGAAAAGCAGGAAAAAATATTTACTATATATAAAAACTCAGAATATTGATCACTCTGTAGGAGAGAGAGGGTGAACGAAATCAGGGAAAGCTCAAAAGAGTTTACAAATGTAATGTAAATGATATACTTTCTTTAAACAAATAAAGTTGGTGGATTTACAGGTACCACTTGTTTATAATTCCTTTAATCTACACAGACTTTATAAAATTCTGTTCCCTTTAGAAAATATTTACTGTAAATAATTTTAAATATTATAGTAGTAACAACAAAATAATATCTCAGAATAAAATATGTACAGAGAATTCTTTGGCTGTGCTACAGGGACTTAAATTTTTGTCTGAAATGTGTATTTCATGGAGGTAGTATCTAATATATAGTTACATAGAGTCATCACATTTTAGTTAGTAAATACTGTATAGACACCTTAACTCAGAATATAATTATAGAAGAAAATAATTATATTTTATAGCTCACATGCTAATTATGGAGCCTGATACATCATGAAGATTTCTCAGAGATAACAGTGCAATTGTTAATCCTCATCTAGAGTAATTCTGTACAGGCCACATGACCCCATTTCACAATCAAAGATGACTGAATATTGGGAATGCAGGTGACCCCAGCTGTATTAGTGTCACGGGATCCTGACAGAGTTGCTTCACCTGCTAGAAACCTCTGTGTCTGGCAGTGCCTCCTCTTGAGTTTTGCTTGCATCTGCTGGGCTTGTTTTACCTACTTGGCCTGGCAGGCTGCGTCCAGGCAGTGCTACCGGCTGGGATCCCATGCCTGCCAAAAGTGATCCAGGTGCAGAGCTGCAAGGGGCATGTGAGTGAGTGATAGTGGGGTCCAGCCATTGTGCACAGTTAGGTGTGCCGGCTCCAGTGGGGTGGATAGCTCCAGGTACTGGCAAAGGTGCTGACTCCATGTGATGCTGCAGCTGAACCAGACATACAAGTGGCTTTTGCTGCAGGGACCAGCAGCTGGACTAGGAAAACACAATAGTGACCAAAAGCTCAGTGATTCGAGGAACCACAGAGCCCCAAAGAGGTGTTACAGCATGTCACAGCCTTGCCTCGGAGAATCCCGAGGTCTAGGCTTCCAGAATGGCCACAGCTCTTCTCTCCTTTTTGTCACCCATGACACGGTGAGCTGGGGGAATGTTTTAGTCCTGTTTGTGTTACAGATGTTTCAGTCCTGCCATGTGACAGGTCCCAAGTTCTTGTCTTGCATCCTAGAAGCATGAGGTATGTGGACAACTGGAGGGTAAGCAAGGTGGAGAGGAGCTTCATTGAGCAACAGAACAGCTCTCAGGAGACCCAAGTGGATAATTTCTTTCCACAGACAGGTTGTTCCAATGGGGGTCCATCTCTCAGCGGGAACAAGACCACTAGAGGGTAGCTCCTTTCCACAGGCAGGTCAACCCAACATCTGTCTGAGTCTGGCTGAGTCTGGGGTTTTTATGGTTTCAGAAGGGAGAAAGTGCATGCCGATTGGTCCATGGGTGGCCATGGGTGGCCCTGGAAAAAGCACCATAAGTTCTCACTTCGGGCTAAAGAATCCACCTGGAACTGGCAGCCCAGCCCCCAGGCTTCAGGCTATCCCTGGCTTCAAGGTGAGGTTTTATGGGGGACTTGGTCCTTTCCACCCAGGAACGTGTCTTCCCCCTGCCATCAACATGCTGTCCATGGCACCCAGGCTGTTTGTGTTGAGAGGTGCCTGCAGGTCCATGATAAGTTGCCCTCAGAGCCTCCTGGCCTCCCCCTCATGCAAAATCCAGAAGCGGCTAAGACAGCAGGGGGCTGGTGTGTGAGTGCTGCACCGAGTACATGTACAACTGGTCGGGTCACAACAGTGCCCAGGCTTGGCCACAACTTTGCTCTGAAATTGGAGCAGGCACCAGGAGCAGGGAGAGGCCAGAGAGTGGGAGCAGGGACTTCTGCGGCTGTGAGGGCAGGGCTTCCCAGGCCCCTGAGAGTGCAGGGATGCCTGGGTCCAGAGCCACAGCTAGGCAGCTGCAGGTGTGCCTGCGAGCATGGCACCCCCACCCTGCCAACTCTGTAGGGGGCAGGGATCCCATGTGCTCCTAGCTCCTGCTGGCTCCTACCGGCTCAGTGGAGTGCACACCCCAGCTGTGCCTCCCCTGCTGAACTGGCATCCCTACAGCAGCTGCTCCAGACAGGTCACTGCCACCATCATCAGGGTACTGTATTTTGTGGACATATAAACTGAAATATAATAGTTTTTTATTCTCAGGAAAAAGAATGGAGAAATATGAAGTTAATCAGGCACTAGCAGAAGTTGAAACTAAAACATGCATAAGCTGGAAGATGCTATGGTGTGGCAATTTTAACGGAAGTTATGAGAAAACAGAAACTAAGTAAAACAATAAATGCCTACTGTATTAGTTCATTCTCACACTGCTGTAAGGACATACCTGAGGCCAGATAATTTATAAAGTAAAGAGGCTTAATTGACTTATAGTTCTGCATGGCTGGGGAGGCCTCAGGAAACTTAATATCATGGTGGAAGGCAAGAGAGAAGCAAACACATGCCTTACCTGGTGGCAGATGAGAGACAGCAAATGAGGGAAGGGGAAGAGCCCTTTATTAAACCGTCAGATCTCATGAGAACTCACTTTCTATCATGATAACAGTATGGGGGAAACCAACTCCATGATCCAATCACCTCCTGCTAGGTCCAGTCCTTGATATGTAGGGATTATGGCGATTACAATTCAAGAGTAGATTTGAATGGGGACACAGAGCCAAACCACATCAGCCTATGAATAATAAAAGTGTATAAACATAGAAGAGAATATATCATTGATAGGAAGACTGGAAGAAATGTACACATGTAAATTGCTAATATTAGTGATGCAAAACTAAAGCTTAATCAATGGACTCATTCTGCTAAGACTTCTAAAACTGCCTTACATCCAAGTCACCTCTCCTGTTTCAGAGTCTCTGAGGTTCTTTGACCTTCCGTTGTTTCCTATACATAGATGATTTTACAATATAGACCACTTTTAACTTAAATTTAGCTGTGTTAACAGTTTATGGTAAGGCGATTGTGAATATTGCTTGTAAAATATCTACTCAAATGTTAGTCTTAAATGTGAGGCAAAAGGCATGAGTCATGTGAATATGTGTGCAGGTATACATATGTGTATACCAGTTTTTAAGGTAGAATTTAAGATGGTGAATGTATATTAATGTTATACCATAATATAATATAAAATAAGATAGGGGAGTGCATATTTTCCATTAAAATTAGCTTTAACCTAAAACATATGTAATAATATGATTAATCATATTATTTGGGCTTGCTGCCAAATAAGTAAAAAACATCTACAATGTGGTATATATACTGATGATAGTAACTGTCCATTCCTGGACATTTAAATGGTTCACCATAATGCAAAAGGTAGTTCCATTTTATACTATCCATCAAAAAACTATTGCCTAGAATGCAAGCTCTGATATGCCCTCCCATCAAAAAAACTTCTACCTGTGCCAAGTCCTGCATTAAGAATATGAATTATGTGACAGCAGCTGTAGTTATGTTCAAGTGGATGCATATTCTGGCAAGCACTTTACATCAACCTGGATCTGCCTGACATAATAGTGGGCATATTTATATTCTTTATGTTGAATACTGATAATATAATATTTATAGTTGTGAAAGACATGCCTTTATTCTGGTGCACATTACATTTATTAATTACATTTGCATGCAGAGAAGGGTGCAAAGATTGATGTACGTGGCTGATCCCTGTCTGAACATACTACACCACATACCTCTCTTAGTGCTTTATAGGCTAAAGCCTCATCTACATTTACTCTCCATTCTAAATCCTGTCTAAGGCATTCTCTGTCATTGGAGGAAAAAAACCCAACTTGTTTTTATGCCTTTTTACAATAAAATCTTTCCAAATTTACACTTTGTAAGATGAATTCAAAGTATATATATCTTTTATTTCTCTCTCTTCTTACCAGTATATTTACCATATCTTTTAAACCAAAAATTGAGAAATAAAAAATAAGACCAAATGTTTTAAATCAAGCTTTAATAAAATATGTGTCCTGTGTGCTATACTTGTGAACATACACAGAGAAATCTGGGAAGTTCTGAGATTCTCATTTTGTGAAAAGTATTCTAAATTGCATATGGTCACTCTCACATTATTACTTTAGTAACACATTTTCATCTGCAGCTGGCATGGTAATCACAGTGATGAGTTTCATGCAGCCTACTAAAATCTATAGATTTATACAAAGCACTTTGTAGCTCAGCATTTCTAAAACTATGTTTCACAGTCATTGGTTCATGGGACGTTAGTTTCTAGGTAGAACCAGGAACCATGGTCAAAGATAATGGAGAATGTGGAGTTACAAACAAAGTTAGTTAAATAGTTTTCTTTATTTTAGAACTATTCCTAAAATTAATATGTATGGTGCAAAGCTAAGAGAAGAATGCCCCATGTGAGGTTTTTCAAATGTATCTGACCATTATTTTTCTTTCTTTTCTAACCAGATCAATAAGTCTACTTAAAAGTGTCTGAAATATACTCCTCCACCTATTGTACCTTCCAGGGATGTTATTTTTATAGTCAAGATGAATTAAACATTATTTAGACATAGTTTTTCTTGATATTGAACTTCAAAGTATAATGTAATAATTTAAAAATTAATATAACTTGAATTACAGTAATATAACACTTGCAGGAAATACACAAATGACAAAGATTTTATTGTCTTAAATTAGCAGCACCTTTTTCTTTACAGTGGGTTTTAAATTCAGAGATATTTGAGAAACAATTCTGAAGATAATTTTTTAAGGATGTTGATAATTTGTTTTAGTCTTTTATAGATTGCAATTATTTATTGGGCTTATCTTAAATCATGACATCATAATCATAAATTTCTTCCATAGGTAAGGATACTCTTGCTTTTATGCTTTTTATTCTTATTTTTAAATAAATTTGATCCTATTCTGTAATTTCAATACCAAATGAAAATGACATAAATAGATTATGAATAAAAACAGATTTTTAGTAAACATATATCTCAATGGGTAGCTGTAGATATATATAGATATATCATATGATTTGCATGTGTCCCCACCCAAATCTCATCTTGAATTGTAGTTCCCATAATCCCCACACGATGTGGGAGGGACCCAGTGGGAAGCGATTAGATCATGGTGGCAGTTACCCTCAAGCTGTTCTCATGATAGTGAATGAGTACTCACAAGATCTGATGGTTTTATAAGGGGGTTTCCCCCTTTGCTCAACACTCCTCTCTCCTGCCACCTTATGAAGAATGATGTGTTTGCTTCACCGTCTGCCATGATTAAGTTTCCTGAGGCCTTTCCAGCCATGTGGAACTGTGAGTCAATTAAACTTCTGTTCTTTATAAATTACCCAGTCTTGGGTTTTTCTCCATAGCAGCTTGAGAGTGGACTAATACAGTAAATTGATACTGCAGAGAGTGGAGTGCCTCTATAAAGACACCCCAAAATGTGGAAGCGACTTTGGAACTGGGTAACAGGCAGAGATTGGAAGAGTTTGCAGGGCTTAGATGAAAACAGGAAAATGTGGGAAAGTTTGGAACTTCCTAGAGACTTACAGAGCTCAGAAGACAGGAAGAGGTGGGAAAGTTAGGAGCGTCCTAGAGACTTGTTGAATGACTTTGACCAAAAAGTCATAGCGATATGGACAATGAAGTCCAGGCTGACACGGTCTCGGATAAAGATGAGGAACTTGTTGGAAACTGGAGCAAAGGTGACTCTTGTTATGCTTTAGCAAAGAGACTGGCAGCATTTTGCACATGCCCTAGAGATCTGTGGAAGTTTGAACTTGAGATAGATGATGTAGGGTATCTGGCAGAAGAAATTTCTGAGTGGTAAAACATTCAAGAGGAGGCAGAGCATAAAAGTTTTGAAAATTTGCAGCTTGATGATGTGATAGAAAAAGAAATCCCCATTTTATGGGGTGAAATTCAAGCCAGATGCAGATATTTGCATAAGAAACAAGGATTACAATGTTAATTACCAAAACAATGGAAAATTGTGTATAGGGCATGTCAGAGACTT
Organism: Macaca thibetana thibetana; assembly: GCF_024542745.1. NCBI lineage: Eukaryota > Metazoa > Chordata > Mammalia > Primates > Cercopithecidae > Macaca > Macaca thibetana. The sequence continues at coordinate 57,751,651 of NC_065589.1, forward strand.
TCACAGCAGCACCTCTCATCACAGGGCTGGAGGCCTTGAAGGAAAAAAATAATATTTTGGGCCAGGACCAGGCACCCCCTGTTCTATGCAGCTTTGGAACATGGTGCACTGTGTCCCAGCTGCTTCAGCTCTACTTGTGGCTAAAACAGGCCAATGTACAGCTCAGGCCATTGCTTCAGAGTGTGCAAGTCACAAGCCTTGATGGTTTACACCTGGTGTTGGGCCTACAGAGCATAGAAGTCAAGAATTGAGGTTTGGGAACCTCCACCTAGATTTCAAAGGATGTACGGAAACTCCTGAAATCCAGGCAGAAGTTTGCTGCAGGGGCCAAGCCCACATAGAGAACCTCTGCTAGTGCAGTGTGGAAGGAAAATGTGGAGTTGGAGTCCCCACACAGAGTCCCCACTGGGGTACTGCCTGGTAGAGCTGTGAGAAGAGGACCATTGTCTCACCATGGTACATCAACTGACAGCTTATACCATGTTCCTGGAAAAGTCACAGACACTCAATGCCAGCCCATGAAAGCAGCCAGGAGTGAGGTTGTACCCTGTAAAGCCACAGGGGCAGAGCTTCCAAGGCCATGGGAGCCTGCCTTTTGCATAAGCATGACCTGGATGTGAAGGATGTGTTTGTTTACCCTTTTGCCATAATTATAAGTTTCCTGAGACCTTCCCAGCCATGTGGAACTGTGAGTCAATTAAACCTCTTTTCTTTAGCAATTACCCAGTCTTGGGTATTTCTTCACAGCTGCATGAGAATGGAAAAATACAGAATATATCTAGTAAAATAATAGCTGTAAGACTTTGGTGTGAGATGGACATAGCATGGAATATTTTACAATAAAATAGAAACACTAGATAATCCAGAAAGTCAGCTGGAAATTCAGAGAGAGTCTCCTTTACATTAATTCAATATGTTGCTTTAGTTAGCACAGAAAAATATTGTTACACCTTGGTTAAATACTAAGAATCTAAAGATCAACAATAAAGGAGTAGGCACATGCTCTTCCAGGATATAATACATAAAGGTAGATGTACCCTTTGTAGGATAATAAACTCTGAGTGGATGTATGATAATAAACTCTGAGTGGAATGCTAATGGCAGTTGGCACTCTTTAGATAATTACTATTTGTTAAGTGGCTTAATGAGTGAATGAATGAACTAATATTGGCAATTTATGAATATTATTAGCACGGAGGATAGATGCCCATCAAGTGTAGAACTGACCTTTATCAGGAGATCGAGACTATCCTGGCTAACACAGTGAAACTCTGTCTCTACGAAAAATACAAAAACAAAATTAGCCGCATGTGGTGGTGGACGCCTGTAGTCCCAGATACTCAGGAGGCTGAGGCAGGAGAGTGGAGTGAATCCAGGAGGCGGAGCTTGCAGTGAGCCGAGATCACGCCATTGCACTCCTGCCTGGGCGACAGAGTGAAACTCCGTCTCAAAAAAAAAAAAAAAACTAACACCACACCACCACCAACAACAAAAAACTGACCTTTATATTCTCTGACCTTTGGACAGCAACTGTCTAGTCTAAATCCCTAAGGGAAGGGCTTTAGAGTTAGATTCAAGGGCAGTTATCAACCCAGCAGAGCATGAGGATGGACCTTCCCCTTGGTATAAAATATTGGGGAAGCCCATTCCATCTAGGCCACTTCAAAGAACAGCATCAATATGAATTTTAATTCCCCTACAGATATGAGAATATAGAAAGCTGGTATGTGAAAGGGCATGCTGAAACAGCCCAGAGATTGTATTGAAACATTATGTAGCCTATAAAATTCAAATAGGGGCATAGGCATGGGTAAATTATTCATAGTTCGAGCAAGAGATAACAAGTTCTTAGCAGGAAAACTTCCAGGTTCTAAACCTAAGGTCAAGAACTGATGATTGCAAATTAAAGGTAATGTAGGAATAGTAACTCTGTTTCAGAATGTTTGAGCAATATTTTTTAGGAGATGTTGTCCTTGACAATTCTATTGAAATAGCAGAGGCCTGCAACTGTGAGAACTACTGTGTCTGTCCAGTGGCACAGCCTTTTGATCCTGCTCTCTGGAGCATCAGCTTTAAAGCATTTATATTTCAAACATAACACTTTCCTTCAAATAATATTTCTATTCTTATTAAAATTTTATCTCAAATTTCTGTTCACTAAAAATAATTTCTTAAACCATGGGGAAAAAGTTTTTTAAAATGTGCTTGCATACCTTCCAATACAGAATTGAATTTTAAAGTCTCTTTTTCTAAATCTCTATTTTCAACTGGTTTAAAATAAGTTCTTTAGACTGCACTTCTCCATCTCTTTTAACATTCAGTAACAATAGAGCAAACTGAGCACCACACTTAGGTGAAGCAGTGGAATCAGAAGGTGAAGTGGTTGCCTAGAAACATCACCTGTGAGTAATTAAGCATCTCTTGAGAACTGCAAGATTTGGCTTTAAATTCTTGGCCTTCTTACCAATAGCTATTTCAACTAGTTGGATTCTGCCTAATTACTGCATTAAAGATTATAGTGGTCAAGATGGGCAATCAGATAAGAAAGTTTTATCACCATTTTTTTGAGGGGGGAGATGAGATTAATATCTCACTCCTTTCCTTGCAGTCAGCTTAAGGCACATTCTAGGATAAGTAGAGATGATAGTGACTGTCATAGATGAAAGCATCCATTCCCAATACTTAGTTCACAATGCAATGGTGTTTCCTGATTCCTAGCCATCCTTAATCTTGCCATCCTTAATCTTATTCTTTTTTAGGTCTGTTGTAAACACTCATGGAAGAATCTATGCCAGGTACTCTGCCACCATGACAAAGCATCCACACATGAAGAAGACAGGCTTGAATACCTGAACAATGTTGGGAGCTAAGTAAGTATTTGTCCACATCTGAAGACTGACAAATCATTTCAAGCGAAAAGAAGCATGTAATGTAGAATGACATCATATTCTATGAGTTTTTTATCATTATGCTTTCTCTCAGAGAACTTCTTTAGAGCAACCGTTTCCCCAGAGGAAGTATGTTTCCATCAAACAGAACCCTCTGAAACATGATGAGGACAAAGGCTACACCTCAATTTAATAAAGATGCCTAAATATACAAGTCAGACCTGGATATTACTTATGAAGCTGCATATATTAAAACATTTTAAACTGTGGCATTTAATACAGTTAACATAAAAAGTGATAATAAACTGGTTTCATTGATAAGGCTAATCATTTTATAGTTAAAAGACTAATGAGTAAAATGTTAAAAATGATAAAAACTTCAATAAACAAAGAGTAAAAGAAGTGAATGTAGTGGTATAGCTGAAAATTCAAGAAAAGAAGGCTGTAAAGTGGAGGTTTAAAATGTCTTTTGTTTCCCATAGAAAAAAAACCATGCTATTAATGACAAGGATATATCAATCTATAAGGAACAAAAGTGCCCATTATTGGCTTTTCAGACAAGATAGAGTGCTTAAAGAACAGAATTATATAAAAATAAACTTTCAATTTTAATAAATGTAAATATTTTCATTTATTTTTTGGAAAAGGAAGCACAGTGATCTCTTAGAGGAAACAAGATGGACTAAGTAAAGTGTATATTTTAGAAAGATACAGTAGTGTGGACTGTCAATATCCAGTAAGTCTTGGAAAGTTTTGCAGTCAAATAAGCCAAAAGGGCTTTGAAGCAAAGAAATATGTCATCATTTTTAGGAGAAGCAGCCTATCTCTAGGTTGTCAGTGTCAGCAATATGTAGGATACTAAGGAAACCAATAAATCTTAATGGTAACTTAGTTATTTACATGAGATTCCTGGTGTTTTCTGTGACATGTGTCTCTTGGGAGAAACCAGGAGACCTCACGCACTTTAAATTTTGAACAGAACTAAGAAGACAATACACTAGCATGAAATCAAATACGAACACTATTAAAAACAGTACAGGTATGTTTTTAAATTTTTCTATTAATTTTGGTATCAATACAAATCCTCACAATCCCATGAAAAGAAAAAAAATGTGATTTTAGAGAATGACAGAGAAATGTGAGGAAAAGGACTTCTACTTTCAAATAGTACCTAAATCTTACTAATTTTATGACTTAGGGCAATTTTTAAGATTCTAAATCAGAATTTTACAATTTATGAATTTAAAAATTGGTACTGTAATATATGATTTGTGCAATTGTTTTCCATATCTGTATGTATCTGACTCATTGCTTACTCATATTAGGTAATCAGGAAATAAATGTTATTAGTAATATAGTATTCAGTAATTCTTGAAAAAATTTTTATTGAGCACTTTATGTATATACTATGTTAGGCTCTGGAAGAAAAGGGGGTAAGGAAAATATACAAAATGTGTCCTCAAGACATATATTTTAGTGGCCAGTTACCCTAGAAATAAAAATAAATGCAAAATTACAAATTCTGGTGAGTAGTGTGACAGAAACACAATGTGTTCTGAAAAGAAATAGGATATACCTAATTTAGATTACAGAGGAAGAAGAAATCAGAGAAAATATCTTTAGTATGTCGCCTTTTAAACAGTGCTTTGAAAAAAAAAATAGAATATAGCACAAAGAAGCCATTCAACAGAGGGAATGATGCAAAAGAGCATCCTATTTTTGAGGATAGGATGGAAGAAGAGATGAAGAAGTCTAAGGCCCTGGGGGAAAAAAAAAAAAAAAAAAAAAAAACAAGAGTGGCTGAAGCATAGTGAGAAAAGGGGGAGCAGCTTGAGCAACAGCAGAAGAGGGCTGCAGAGAGAGGGTGAGGCCATAACATGCAGTCTTGAAGTTTTTCTCTGAAATGACATTTCTATTAGTCAGATATAGTTATTTGAAAGTGTCTTCTACCTTCATTTTGTAGATCAATTAGGAGAATAACACTGGAACCATAGAAGCAAGTAAGGATGTTGATTTAAAATTTTTAAATTTAAAAGGCTCTAGCAAGTTTCCAATGGAAGATTTATTGCAGTAAGGCTTGGCTTCAGAATAAAGACACAATAGCAATAATAACCAAAAGATGATGAAGGTTTATGTAGAACGATTGTACAGATTTAGGAAAGGGGACATGTATAACAAATATTTAGATAGGTAAAAGACTATGGCAATTGAGTAGACATTACTAATTATCTCTCTCCAACTATTCTCTATCTCCTTCATTTTATCCCAACCATCATTGTCCCTGCTGCTGTGGTCATGCCACAGCTTTGAACAATTGCCTGGGGTGCCCATCATTAGCTATTCCAGTGATTTCTTTTATCACTTCCTTTAATTCTTTGCTAAAGTGACTCTTTTCCTTATCTCCTCCTACAATGACATAAACTCCATGAGGGCCAAATATTTGATTTTTTTGTTTGTTTTGGGTTGTTTGTTCATTTGTTTGTTTTTAGCATCTTCTTCAAGGTACCCAGAACATTTGCCTGGGTCTGACAGCCATTCAATGAATTGTCGATTTGCTGTTGTTGACAAGGGCACATGTGAAGGGAAAGTGTTTTGGAAAGGATGCTGGAGTGTGACTTGAATTATTAATCAGGAAACTATGTAGGGCTCAAGAGAACCTTGTGGAATACTGTTATGATGGTGGGGAGGGGTGCGGTTAGGCAATGGGAGATAGGTGATTTTGAACTCCATGGGCATATATACGCAAATTAAAGGTATTGCATAGAGAATCAGAAATTAAAATTACCACAGAGGAACAGAAATTCTGCGACTTAGCTATTTCAATGGCAGCACATTTTATGAAGTGGCTTTGTTAACTGTGCCTTGAAGGTAGAAATCTATGTTCCAGTCTTCTTCATACTGCTTCGTGTGTGTATGTAACATACTCTTTTGTTCCACCTTCTGTGATTAATACTAACAAGATTTGCAAGTCTGAGGGAAGTTCAGACATTGTATCACTCTATTCCAGCATCTCTGTGTGTGGCTGATTGGTTACTTCAACTTACAATCTGTTCTACAAAGCTCACAATCTTGATTTCCAGGGAAAGGCTACCGGAGGTCTTGCTTATGCATCATGAGCTGAGCTCAGCATTCCTTCAAAATGTACTAGAGTCCTACCCAGCCATCAATAAATTTGTGTTTATATTTTATTCTGAGCCTTAGAAGTAAAGAGAAGAGACAGGTAGGATAATGAAATTCAGTCCCATCTTCAAGCCCACCTTTTATGTATGCAAATTATTTATAAAGAAACATTTTCCTTTTTATTCTCAAGAAATTATCACTAATGCTATAATAATAATAAGAAAAAATTACTTCTCCACTGAAATTAAAGAAAATTGGTACTATGAAACACTTTCATTGTAGACAAATTAAGACAGATATAGACAACCATAATGATAATAATGAAGAGTACCTCATGATGCAACAAATAATTGTTAATAAGTGATTCTAAGGATTAAGAAATAATATTCAAAGAGAAAATTTAAGTTTGTTACAATAACAACATTCAAGTATATGTTGAATATTTCAACATATTCTTTGTAAAACATTGCATGAATTAAGTATTTTGGAAAAACACAACTGAAAGAAAACATTTGAACAAAAATATTTGAATTATGTCTATTTTAATAAAGCCCCTGTATTCATGATGTCATTTTATAATCTCTGATAATGCCAATAGAGTAACTTCACAATTTATTTTGCTTTTTTTTTTTTTTTTTTTTTTTTTAAGATGGAGTCTTGCTCTGTTGCCCAGGCTGGAATACACTGGCGTGATCTTGGCACACTGTAACCTCTGCTTCCTGGGTTCAAGCGATTCTCGTGTTTTAGCCTCCTGAGTAGCTGGGATTACAGGGGTGTGACACCACGCCCAGCTAATGTTTGATTTTTTTAGTAGAGACAGGGTTTCACTATGTTGGCCAGGCTGGTCTGGAACTCTTGACCTCAAGTGATCCACCTGCCTCGGCCTCCCAAAGTGCTGAAATTACAGGAGTGAGCCACCACGCCTGGTTGAGTAACTTCATATTTTAGAAGATGTTTCTGAGAGGGTGAGTTTCCTTTAATAATGTGTGCTAAGGCTTAGTAGCTACATATATAAACATGGGCTTTCTATGCTGGAAAATTTTCCAGTTCACTCAGATGACTCATACATCTAAAAACTTATTTTGCACATTTACTTTTAAGGGGTAAATCTAAGAGGAGGTTGCATTAATTAATGTAAATATATTTATTTCCAATGGAGTGGGATAGGCATTTATTTGTATTGCTTAGAAATTTTCAAAAGTATACAAAAGTAAAAAAAATAAGATACTGAATACTCAGTCTATGTATGTCATCTGATTCATCTTCTCAGATGATAATCCAACATCTCTGTCCTCTTTCAATTTTTTGTTAGAACTTCTAGAGTTTTATTAAAACATACACTTGAAATATGTTTGCTTAAACGTTTTCTTTTTGTTGTGCTTTTCAAAATATTTATTCTAACATTATCGTGCCTTCTTCCAGTAGGATTAATATCACACTACTTCATTTTGCTAGATTCATCAATTACCTCATCAAGTGATAAAGCTCTAAATTAACCTGGGAATTATTTGTATCATTTTCTTAAAAATCTGAGCTGGTGTATTTTCTTCCTGGGCATTTATCATATAGATCTATTTAAAAAGACCTCTGGTTTCAAGACATCAGACTATCAACTCAGATATTTCTGCTTAAGTAATTAAACCCATGACAGTTTCACTTCCTCTGCTTTAGTATCAGCTCCACAGTTCTTAAGTGGTGGCACTGAGTGGTGAAAATGATTAATTTCAAACATTCACATACATAAAGGCAAGGTTTACACAAAAAGTTAATATATTGTTGCATAAAGAGGTGTAAAGCAAGAAATGTCCATGGAAATAAACATGTATTTTCAATTAAATGGGTAACTCAAATATTCATAGTGTCTTTAAATGTTTGGAAGAGAGTTTTAAAATTATTTCTCAGCTTTATCTTCCCCACATCATTAAATTTTCTAAAATATAGATTTAACATTGTAAATATATCCTTATTTGAAAAAAAATTTATTTAAATTTGGAAAACATGAAAATTATCTTAACATAGGAAATTAGTAAAATATATTATTTCTCCAACATAGAAGGGAATGCTAAAAATGGTTCTAGAAAAGCATCAAATATGCTATGTGTGTTATTGAAATAGGCAGCATGCTTAAAATTATATTAAACATACTAAGTCCAAAAGTATATATTAAAAAATATAAAATATTATTGAGTTGGGATAAAGGGGCTTCATTAAAACCAAACACATTTTTGCTCATGAATAGGAAGACTACATATCTTTAAGATGTTAAATATCCCCAAAGTACACTTTTAACATGATTCCAATTAAAACACACTCTGTGGGGAGTGACTTGGCCCACATAGTTTGATTTACTGTAACACTGGAAATAAGTGATCCCTATTCTCTTGGGTTCTACATTTGCCTCTATGTATTTCCTTTCTTTACCCTATATACAAAAATAGCTCCACATGCTTTAGTTTCCAATGGCGCACTCCTTGGGAATTATTGATTTGAACATAAGAAAGTATCAGAGTCTTTTATCATTTATTTTCTTAACAATGTAGCATTTGGCTTATCAAGAAAATCACAGATGTGTGTTTTGTTAAGAGAAGAAAACACATAATACAGACTTGTAACTTTGTAATCATTCAAATCATTTGAGTCTCAATGCTAATGTTCATATTATTTTAGAATTTTTTTCACTCAGTTTTTTTTAAAATTTTTAAATATATAGATTATAAGCCACACCTTTCTGGCCTCCATATTATTTGCATTTTGGCTACACACACAGACATACACATATACACACACACACACATATACATATACATACACGTATACATATACATGTGTGGAGATATATATATAACACATATATGTAATATACATACACATAACTACATATACAGTATATATGTAATTATACATATATGTGTGATGTGATATATGTATATGACATATATTATGTATATGTAATGTATTATGCATATGTATATGACATATACATATTACATTTATATAATATACATATATAAAATACATAATACATATATTTATATGTATTAACATATATTACGCATGTCATATACATATAAATGTAATATATGTCATATACATATATGTGTGGAGATATATACACACACATACATATATATGTGGTGATATATATACACATATATATGTATGTGAATATGTGTGGATATATATGTCTTTCTCTCTGCATAGATATATATAAGTCTCTGATGGTGTCTTATGTTCATATATGTGTATATATATGTATACATATGGAAAGAGAGAAAGACATAAATCAATGACAGCAAAAAAAACTGACTCACATTTAAGGAGCCTCTAATTCAAGTAAGTTACCATGCTAGGCATTGTGAGCAACACAAAGATGAAAAAAAAATATGCGTATTGCTTGCAAGTATCTTATAATTTTATGTATGGATTTAGAATGAAGCATAGCATTTTCTCTTAATTGTGAAAGCAAGTCATTTTACTCACCATATGTTATTTTTACATTTTTTTGTAATTTTAACTCAAAATGCATGAGAGAATAATTTATAATTTGGGATGCTTTTTTTTTTTTTTTTTGCCAGAAACAACTTGGAGCCATTTCAAAGTATCTTATGAAACTCTTATACATACTTTCTATGCCAAAAATATGACTGTCTCTGTAAACGAGCTTTTCTGGGTAATATATAAATATAGAACCAGAATAATACAAGAAACTATTGTGACCATAAATTTTATAAATGTTTTCTGTTCAGCACACTATTAAAGAAAATGCTATTTGGGGTCTTTGCTGACAACTGCCTATAGACAAACTATTACCACAATCACTTAGGTCCTTTGTAAGACAATCATTTTGGAGTTTTTATAAATAATCTTAGTTTATGCCAATTCTCATATTCCACAAATCTCCCATTCCATATTCAATGATAGAGAATGAGTATTATTTTTCTTCAGGAGTAAGTATAATTCATGCTTCTCAGAACTTTATTTCCTGTCATGGGAAAATTCTCTGTGTGGCCTTAGACCAACCCAGTTTTTTCCTCTTTCTTGTTTTGTAGTTCTCAAGAATAACCGTAGATTGTGGTGGGAATGAAACATCCTGAGACAAGGAGAGACTGGCTGGAACTATTCTAGTTCCTCTTAGGAACAGGATGTCCTTCAATGCTTTAGCCTAGTAGGAAAATTTCCCAGGTTACAAAACCCAGAGCAGCTGCTTTCCAGGGTCCCTTAGCTGCTGTGGGGCTCCATTCCTCTCCTGGGTGGCTTTTCTGAGCCATGGAGACCAACTGTTCACAAATCCTAGGCTTCTTGTATCCCTTGATGCCCATCTGTAAGTAATGAATCTGTTTCCTATAACTTGTATGTAGGTGTTCTGTTTCTCTGAACTCACACAAGTTGGTAAGCAGCTCACACTGAACCTGCTTTGCACCTATGTGTACAATTTAAATATGAGTAACTTTAATCACTCAAATTCACTGCAGCCAAAACATGCTGATACAAAATCTATAGTTTCTACTAAGTTCACCACAACTCTACCGCAGCCATAAAGAAAAAAAAAAAAATTAGGAATGCCCAGGTGAACTAGTGCACACCGAAAAGAAAAAATAAATGTCTTTTTTACTAGGTATTTCTGCTATTTTCCTGTATATAACTCATTGAGGTAATCTGCTTCTCTATTATCTGTTATTGCGGCTCTTACCACAGGTGTGGTTCCTCTTGGCAGGTACAACAGTAGTTTGTTAAACATCGTTATTCCTTTCTAGACTATTCTCTCCCTCTTCCTCTCTCTCTCTCTCTCACTCTCTCTCTGTCTCTCTTTTTTTCCCTCCCCATCATTTCTTCTCCCTTTCATATGCTACTCTTCCCTTTCTCTTTTGTTCCCCTGACAATACACTCCTCCATCCAGAATAGAAACTCCACTGTTGTCTCTTAATGGACAATTAAGTCTTCCCCTGGTCTCTACTGTTATATTAGTGTCCATTGACAGCAATTGCATTGTAGTGGCCGTATTGAATGCTAGTTTTCAGTGACATAAGAGGGAATGTGTCTCTTTTTTTTCCTTAGGCAGTACCAACATTATGTACTTTGTGGCTAAGAGTTTATAGTTTTGTTTTGCTTTGATTATTTATTTGAAGTTTTGTTTACATACTCATTTCTCTCAGAATCTTTGTTGCTAAATTACTGATTTACTCCTAGGGCCTAGATTCTTATTTCCTGAAGTGAGTCATTTACTAGTCATATCAATTTTCTTGGAGCAATGTACCAATTTAGCAGTCAGGCCTAGTTATATCTAAATCTAACAACTGGACTTAACTAACTTTATCTGGACTTTCTCCCTACATAAACTTTGTTTGAAGAGGGAACTATTAAAGTAGATCAATGTCCAATACAGCATATGCATAGGTATATTTTCTTATAGGCCCATTAAGCTGTAACATATTAAACTAATAGCTATTGTTTCCTAAACAGTTTATAATCCTTTGTATTATTTCCTATAGCTATTTATTGGGGCATAGTAGAATATAATTGGTTTATAGTGTAACCAAAAGTAGATGTTTCATAATATTTTCATTACCTTCTCAATAATGTTATTCTGTTTTGAGTTTTAATTATTAAGAAGTAATTATCAGCCAGGCACAGTGGCTCTTGCCTTAAATCTCAGTCCTTAGAAAGACTGAGATGGGAGGATCGCTTAAGGACAGGAGTTTGAGACCAGCCTGGGCAACATAGCAAGATCCTGCCTCTACAAAAAAAATACATATTATCTAGGTGTGGTGGTGCACACATGTAGTCCTAGCTACTCAGAAGGCTGAGACTGAACTACTAGGATCATATCACTGTACGCCTGCACTCCAGGGTCACCAGAGAGAGACCCTTTCTCAAAAACAAAACAAAAAAAAAAAGGAAAAAGAAAAAGAAGAAAAGCAATGCTAGTGATATTTACAGATAAGTAGTTTCTATTGGTCTCAGTATTATGCATCCTGTTAAAAACACTATAGCATATAAGACACTAGAAAATAATAAAGAAGATCTAGAAAGCAAAGAATAATTTTTTAAAAAACCCTCATCTTCCTCTAGCTGGAATAATTGATGGGGACTGATATTCATGAATTACATTTGTTTGAAAAATAAAATTAAAATACTTAAAATATTTATGTTATATATTCAACATTTGTTAGCCTGTTTATATCTCAGTATGGAAAAAAAATCTTTCTAAAATGCTTACCCTTCTCCAGTGTGGACTGCCATATCACAAAACTTGTTTTTTTGTTTGTTTGTTTGTTTTGTTTTGTTTCTAATTCAACACTCTGCTACCAAGTTTTATAATGCAATTCTTTTCTTTAAAGTTACATATTAGTGAATAATATGACCATTTCAAGTTTTCCTCAGTCTCCTCTTGAATCTTTAATAATAACAAAAACTAAAAGGCAAATGCTACAATAACAAGAAATAATTATTGTTAGGATAATGTATATTTCACCAAATTATCAGATAAAATATTAAGAAAGATGTTACTCTGTGAAAATAATTGATTTTGCAAATGTGTATAATAATTGTTACCTAATAGTCCATGGATAATGGCTATGTACTTTAAGTCAATAAATGAATCAATTTATTCTTGTTAATGTTTTTATCATTTCTTTTATATTAGTTATTTAAAATTGATGGTCCTAGAAAGAATGCCTAAAGGAGACAATTAAAAGGAAATGTAAACAGAAATAAAAGTGCATATGTAAAGAAAGAAAGCTAGATGTATAAGCACATTAATGAGACTTGGCAGGAATTAAGAGATTATTTATCATAAGTAGAGAAACCATGGCATTGCACATGTATGCTCTGCAAAACTCCAAGGGAAGTTTCATGTTGAAAGAGCTTTTGGAACAAATTATTCTATCAACTTTGAGTTACTATTTATATTCTTTGTTCACAAGGTTCTTGGAAAATGAATTTTTGTTTTTTCATTCAGAAAGTTTAGAATAATTGCTAACTTGACAGATACTATTTGGTATACAGACACTATTTTGGTTGGTGCACAAGCAATTACCGTTTTGGCCATTACTTTCATGGCAAAAACCGCAATTACTTTTGCGCAGAACCTAATACATTCTGTTTATTAAAATGTGCCTTTTCTAGAACACTTATATTGCACTTGATCTTAGCCAAAAGGCCAAGAAGCGATAGAACACTTATATTGTTTAGTATATTTACAGTACTAAATCCTTTTTTTTTCTGCCAACCTGGTATAACGAACTTTACTTGTGCTAATTCTAATGATGTATAAATGTTTCAAGACCATATAACTTTGCTTTAAAACAGCATACAGTTATTGTACTAAGGCACTCCTTGTCATTTAGGTTCAAAGGAAACAAACATATATTGTACTAGACCTAACAGTAAAAGCACTTGTCAAGTAGTTTGAGTGTAAAACTTTAGTTTTTCTATTTTTTTAAATGCATACTAAGGATCTGAATTTCATAAAAGGTGGGTGGTTATTCTTAGTTTCTTTTTTTTTTCACAATAGCTTAAACAGCATTTGAGCAAAGATACAGATACATTCAATTTAAACATGATTTCTTGAAATTATTTCATTTTTTCTTCAGATCACAGTACAGGATGATGCTTTTCTTCTGTTTCACTGCCAAGACATGGCCTGATACTTTAAAAATCACAGTGCCATGAAAATAATAAGGAAAATACTTTAAATGTGTAATAGTTAGACATATTCTTTAATGTGGGTACACACACACACACACACACACACACGCACACACACATTCTTTGATGGAGGTTCCACAACAAAATAATAAGATAATTACCATATGATCCAGAAATGCCACTGTTAGTACATATCCAAAGGAATTGAAATCAGTATCATTTCTTAATTACTGATTATTTCTTCAAATTAATTTTTAAATTATAATGGCTACAGAAATATAAGTTGGAAAATCAAAGAAGTCTAAAATTCACTGAAAAAAATGATAAAATATAGTACAGAAATATAGTACAGTCTTTAATTGCCATCTATCTGCCCATAATTTAAAAAACTATAGCTTTAATCCAGGGCTTTCTTCTGAGCCCCAACAATGTATCTGTCAGTGGATATACCACATAAGGTTCATGATAATTTGCAAGCAACAATTGTCTATAGTGACACCTTTTGTACTTTATCTTTCCTAGTTCCTTCTTGCTTTCCATAGTAACCTTTCATAACTTTAACTAGTTCTCAAGGGATGCTCTATCTCATTATTTTGCACGTCCCCTAGCTGTGCAGGTCTTGTCAGTTATTCCTCAGTCTGCAGTAATTAGTTCAGGAGATGGACATCAGGTCTAAATAGAGCCAATAAAGTTATCTTCAACAGGTTTTAGTTATCTTCCTCTGTGATCATTATCTCTAAATTGCTAGTAACCATATTCTAAACAATTAGTGGAAACAGAATTAAACCAAGAAAAAGAAATTTGATCCAAGATATGTAGAAGGAGAAACAGCAACTTTAAATATTGGGCTATTGGTTGTAGCAGTGGCTATAGTTTGAGTAAATCTTTGGATGTACCAAAGGCATGTGTAATTAGTTCGTTTTCACAATTCTATAAATACAAAGCTAAGACTGAGTAATTTATAAAGGCAAGAGGTTTAAGTTCCTCACAGTTCTGCATGGCTGATGCGGCCTCAGGAAACAAATCACGGCAGAAAGGGGAAGCAAAGACCTTCCTCATATGGTGGCAGGAGAGAGAGAAGACAGCGAAGGGGGAAGAGCCCCTTGTAAAACCACTGGATCTTGTGAGAACTCACTTTCAAGAGAACAGCGTGGGGGAAACCACCTCCATGAACCAATCACCTCCCTTGCTCAACATGTGGGGATTACAGGTTCCTCCTTTGACACGTGAAGATTACAATTCGAGATGAGATCAGAGTGGGGACACCGAACCAAACCGTATCAGCATGAATCAATTGAGTATGCTTAAAGTGAGGATCCAGCTACAGAAACTGAGAAAATCTCATTTAATGTTATCTACTATTTATTATTATTCACAAATTACTTCCTCCTCTTTCATTAATAATGGAGTATCATATTGCATTCCTTTTTTTCTTGCTAACTACTTGTTTGACCTATGACATACTCTCTGAGTGTAAATTATTTTACCTGTAAGTAGGGTAAATACAATATTTATATTACAACAATGTTTTGAGAATAAAATAAGTACAGTGCCTGCACTTTAATAGTGGTTAGTTACTCACATGGATGACTGAGAATCATCTTTCATTTTTCTTATTTATTCCTTTCAATCATCTGCTTATATTCCTTTTAATCCAGGTTTTCTTCACCCCTACTGCTGCAACTTTAAGTGTATTTTCTCAATATACTATGGAGGTAACAAGTAATCAAAAATCTCAGTGGCCTCCAACAGCAAGCATTTCTTTTTCTCTCATGTTAGATGTCTGCAGCTGCTAGTGGATGCCTGCATCTTTGTTGTAGATGTTTTCACATTTGATACTTAGGGAAGAATCAATCTTTCTTTAGGACATGCTGTTTTAGTTACTGAAGGAAATGAGTAGGTGAAAGGAGGATATATCTAATGACACTTAAAGGGTTCACAAAAGTGACACACTGTTACGCCGTTCACATGTCACAGGTCCAAGCAAGTAATAGGGCCAACCCAGTAAGCCACTTAGGGAAGCATACTTTGCTTACAGGGAATCACTTCCAGTCACATGGCAATGAGTAGGAAGGTGTTATTTTCCTATATTGAAGAATAAGACAACTTACTACAATGAGGCTCCATTTCAGCCTCATCTGACTTATGCTAATAACCACTTATGGGCGCCCCTGCCTTTACTTTAGTCTCGTGGGCTTTCATTCTATTCTGGCAAAAATAAAGAATAAACTAAACATCTTTCTGAAATAAAAACCTTTCAACCACTCTCTATTTAAACATCTTACTTTGTTTCCTCCATCACCTTAAGAATAAAATTTATACTCCTTTTGTGGACTAAACCTCATTTGACCTATTGACACTGCCCCATATGTTCAATTCTATATTTTAAATAATTTACACTACCTTTATCTTCATTATTTTGTATAAATTTTCCCTCTACTTGAAATACCATCTTCTCTCATGTCTACTTTTGTTTTTTATCAAGGGGAGAGGAGGTAAGGATAAAAATTTTAAAACCAAAACAAATGCACTTAATGTGCTTCTGATGACTCTCTTACCATTCAAACATTGTGATAGGCATTGGCATAATTAAATCTTTCTCCCTTAGCAAACAAGTCAAATACTTCCACAAATTTGAGTGAATGTTTGCATTGATGAACATTTAACACTAAGCTTAACAAATAACACAATCGAATACAACTTGGACACTAGCAGATCATCTTGTCATTTTCATGGTGTTAACTTGCCAACTTTGATTGAAAATCTAAGTATTTATAGTATTTTCACATTTAACTTGTCATCATCCCAATAAACAACTTGGGAAATGAAGTAGAGAACAGCTTTTACATTTTTATGTGCCACTTGAGGAAATACTTCCCAATTGAGCCTAAAAATGTCAATGAACTAATTGAGATTGTCTAAGTATATATAATGTACTTTTCTTCTTCCTTGATCTGTTTCCTATGTTATTATTTTTCTGCCCTTGGTCCTTGGTTTCACTCAGTTAGCTGCTATTCTTTTTGATTTACATTCCAAAAGACAGTTCACATTTATAAAGCATATACAACTTGAAAGCAGACTTTTAATCATTATTATAAATGCCCCCAAACCACCTCATGAAATCAGTTCTCTTATTATCCATATTTAATTGATGTGGAAATTGATTTAAAGATATATTAATTAACTTGCCCAAGACTACATAACCAGTAATCTTTAGGAGGATAATAGTAGTCTCTAAGGAGAATACTTAAATATTTCCTTTGTCCCTTGATTCTGTTCTAAACTAAGTGACCAACAAGACAAAGGAAAAATAGATGAAAGCTAACCCATCATCTTTGTGCATGATGAAATCTAAGTTGGAGGACATAGCTTAATATTTACAAACCAAACGCCTACTCATAATAAATTCCAGTGTATGGCAGATATAGATATATTAGCACAGTAGTGATGGACCAGGGCAGATCTCAAGTTTAAAACAGCTTAGCCCAGTGAAGTTAACTTAGTCTAGTTATGTTAGGAGATTGCCTGCTAAATTCAAAGAGGTTACTGCCAAAAAGAAACGCCAGTATAACTAAGCTATACACACCCAATGATTTACTTCAAAATTTGCCAGTAAGCTATGATTCTGTGCCTCTCAAGGGCAGAATGAGTATAGGATCAGAGAAGGACCAATGGAGTCTCACAAAATAACATTCTTTACAAGAAAAAAAAAAAAATGAAAACCTCCAGAAGTAAAAAAATACTGTTTCCAAACTATGATTACTTTATTTTTTTCTCACACTTTTCCACCCACACGTTATTTTCAGCTGATGACTTTGCTTCATACTTCATTGAGAAATATTAATAACTAACAATTATGTTACACCTTCTCAGGGCCAGACACTATTCTAAGAGCTTTACATATATTAAGTCTTAATGAAATGGAAGCAATCAGGCAGAAATTCTTTGTACTACATAACGCCAAATCTACAAAACTTCTTTTCTTTTTAGTTGTGTAATCTTTCTTGTTTATATTACAGTGAATAAATCTTTCTTCTTCTAAAATAAGTTAAACCTACCACTCCAAACCTATGTTCATGTTTTAGTTCAAATATGCCCTAACTCACTTAAGAACTTTGTTCCTACAATTATTTCATTTTTACTGCGGAATCATTAATAATTTCTGTGCTAATAAATTATGACCATAACATCTCCATTTACCAAAATAAATTTCCTTAAGTTATATATTTTTACCTTTACTTTTAATTTTAAAAAATTGTATGTATTTATCATGTACTGGTTGTTTTAAACATATACACATTGTGGAATGGCTAAACCGAGCTATTTAATGTATGCATTATCTCACATACTTATCATTTTTTGTGGTAAGAACATAAAATATACTCTTAGCAATTCCAACAATATAGTACATTGTTACTAATTTTAGTCAACATGTTGTGTAATAGATCATTGAATTTACTCCTCCTAAGTGAAATTTTGTATTCTTTTACCAATGTTTCCCCAACTCCACCCCACTCTTAACCTTTGGTAGCCACCATTCTTCTTTCTTGTATGAATTCAACTTTTAAGAATTCTACATATAAGTGAGATCAGTCTGCATTTTTCTTTGTGTGCCTGGTTTATTTCACTTAACATAATGTCATCCAGATTTATCCATGTTGTCACAAATGATAGGATTTTCTTTCAAATTATGTATTTTGAAGGACCAATGAAACTTCATTGCCATTTCCTTGACTTTTTGTGATATTAATTTATCCTCAAGTTACTTTCCTGTCAAGCATTCCAATGAAACTAATCCTATCAGGGCCATTATACCAAATTCTGTGTTTTTCTTTTGGTATATTCCTTAATCATAGTATCACTTGCCTCATTTAGCATTTCCTCTCATGAAACATATTTCTTTCTTGATATGACATGTAGACATGACAGCATTGTGTCTTATTTCTCGTTTTTATTTTATTCGATGACCACGTATGAATTCTCTTTGCTGGATTCTCGATCTCCTAACTAAAGCTTACTGTCAGGGTGCCCCAGAATACATATCTAAATCCATTTGCATACAACTAGTGATTTTAGAATAAGCAATATGCATGTGTCTTCAAAATATTTATTTAATAAGGCCATCTGCCATGTGTTTCAAAATAGTTTTTTCTAGCTACTTACTGAATGTCTCCAATTGTTTTTTATATTGGCATGCATCATAGTAAATTATTGATTGCCCATCCCTCAGAAATGCATCTTCCCATATTTTTCTGATCTTAGTAAATGGCTCCACCATCAACACAAATGCTGAAGAAAAAACTCAAGGGATTTTTGTTCTTTTTTTTTCCTTTTCACTAAACTGCTATGTCTTGTGTAAACACAAGTCTTTCAGTTCTCTCAAAGTATAACTCAAGCCCATCTTCCCTCCATCTCCACTGCCATCTCCTTGATTTAAGTTGCACGTATTAGGGTAAAAGTCACTGAATTAGATTCTCTGCCTTCCTTTCTGTACTTTTGCAGTCAGTTCTTCCACAGTGTTAAGGACCATTTCAAAATATGTTTTTACTTCTGTGATATAAAGTTTGCTAAATGAAGAAAAATGTAAGCACCTTTTTATAAACTGCATGATACCAATGAGTTAGTCAATGAGTAAATTTGGGCTTTCACAGGACATTTTATCCTTTGGCTTACATGCAATATGTTCAGAGAGGCTTTCTCCAGTCACTCATTAGATGCTATTCTACTCATCAAGTCACTCTATTATATCATTAAGTTTCTTAAGAGCACTTATTTACTCTCTGAAGTTAGACTGTTGATATGTTTGTTCAGATATTTTGTTGTCTTTTCCCACTAGAATACCTAATCTTAAATGGTAAGAACATTATTGTGATATTAGATTAATATCTAGTTCATATATAACCATAGCTTCAGTGGCTAAAAATAATTTGGCATATAGTAGATACTGCATGCTTTTTTCCTGAACAAATAGATGAATATGTATAGTAGTTGGAAGAGCTTATGCAAAAATAGATTCACTTTTGCTAGTATCATAGAAAAAGAATTATTTAGCAATGTATTTATATTTTCAGAGTGAAGGTATTACCACGAGAGTCATGTGCAGTTGGAAGACAAATAATATATTTGTTTGTGATACTAGCTTGTGAAAATAATATTTAAACTCAGATGAGGGATTGAGTTAAAAAAGTAGGAAAAAGAATAAAAATAACAAACAAGGTCATAAAGATAATTAAATACTTGAAGAAAATAATTAAAAGACAAAAGTGTAAGCTATTTAATTATTGGGTATATGCATTGAGCCTTCTGACAAGATACTTTGTTATTCAACATAAACACAAAGATAGGCAGACAGTGAGTAGTCATGCTTACACGCATAACTTGTAGTGCTGCTGGTGCTGAAAATTCTTAAAGACAACTATTCTCTTAAAGCATCTTCCAACAAAACTAACATTTTTAAGGCTAAAAAAATCAATTTAGATATCTTATATTACTTAATTTCACTTTTTTTACACACGAAGTTGAGGTTACACTAATTAAATGGTATATTTTTATATACCTGCATAGTTAAACAGCATGTTTAAAGCAAAAAGGAGTCTTTAATTTAATATGCTGCAAATAAAGTATGAAAAGATTCAGGACTATTCGAAAAAAATAACTTCAATTGGACTTGAAATGTAAGCATGCCATTTTTTCAAGAGAAGAGTGGATAATACTTTAATGCACTGAGATTGCAATATGGAAGCCATTGATGGCATGTTGATAAAAAATTTGAAGGAAGGGAGAAGATGGAAGAGAAGACAGATTGAAATGGATTGAAGATTCAATGTTGACACACAGAATAATTCTGATCTGCCAATTACCATGCATTCTCACATGTCTGCATTTACTTGAGCTCAGATTCTGATGGACATTTTTTTTCTTTTTCTACTGTAGCTGCAGGTACTAATTGTTTCTTATACTCTGCTGTTACTCTTCACGCCTATCTTTCTGTACTTACATACATTGTCATATTCAGAGTCGTATAACTGTCTTTGGTTTTCTTTATTGTCTACCTATCATCTATCTATGACTGTTCTATCTCTAATGTAAATTGTATATATTTAAATTTAATATACTAAATTATACTATTTTAAGAAACTAACTTAAATAATCTAATCAGTCCATTTGATCACAAATAAATAAGTGTGTGACAGCATTATCCTAAGACTTCAGTTATGATTTTGAGTATTCTATGACTTATCAAGGCATTTTATTGAAATTTTCAAATGATATGAAGAGTTCAAAGCTAGACTACTAATAATTAAATATAAACAAATAATATGTACTTAAGCAATACATATAGCATACTAATGCATAAAAATAGTTTTAAACCAATCACAATTATCTGGGTTAACATGAAATACAAATGTGTAATTGTCATCTCAATGTATGCATAGTAACCAATTAATATAAGAGAAAATTAGCCCAATTATTTTTATTGATTGATTGTATTAAAATTGACTTAATATTTAAGAATGAATTGCAGAGAAGAGATACTTCTAAGCAAAATTTTATTTATTTTAATTTTACACTTTTGAAGGAATTAAATTTTCCCCAGGGCTATTTACAAAAATATATATTCGTGTTAAACCTCCTAGTTTGTTTCTCATCACAAGCATTCAGATCAACTCTCTTAGGAAGACTCTCATTAAGAAAATGTAATTGCCCCTAATTCTATCACTATAGATAGCACTGGGTGACATAAAATTAATGCTGTCCCAGTACACATCTGAAACTCAAACCAATCAAGCTTTTTGGCTGGTGAGGTACATTTAATTGACAATATTTAGCTAAAGATAAAATGAATGATCTTTGACATTCTCAGCATAATAACTCAACATCCTTAAAGGGACAGAAGTAATTCTGATATGATTCTTGATGTGAGTCATATCTTAGATATTACCAACATATAAAACCATGCCTAGTGACTTCTTTGTCATGATAAATATTTTGTAGATTATTATTTTATCATTCTTTTCACTTCATCACCATATATTCAACTGCTAATAAATAATTCTTCACATAAAAGCTCTGTTAGAATATTGTATACTTTGTCAGTTACACAGGATAGGGTCCTGAGAAGGTATTTTTGATTTTCCATTCTCCAATCCCCTAATGACTTTGAGAAGAAGATAGGGAAGGTTTCCCATATTTTACAAGTTGTATTTGAAGAAAAAAATACAAACATAAATACATATACACACATAGATATATGTGTGTGTGTGACATATGTTGTTTTATTTTTGATAATATACAAAAAATTCATGTCAACATTTTCTGAGTCATTTAAATGACCAATTTAAATCAAGTGCTACAAAAAATTTTATGTTGTTATCTTTTCATTTAGTTATATTGGTTTTATTATCATCTTAGTATACACAGTAAAATATTAAGGGCAATATAGATGATAAAAGAACAGAGGTGATATTTTAAGGTAAATAATATATTTCAAATGAGTAAGGCCAAAAAATGTCACACTTTACTTAACAAATATTTTGACTTTGCAATGCTTTGCATAGAGAAAAGTCATGTTTAAAAGCTTCAGTCATGTTAGATTAATGTTATTTTAAATTTTTAGGTTTATTAATTTGCATTAATAAGTAAATTAACTTCAGTTTTATATTTCTACATAATGAGGAAATACTACAGTGAAAATAACACAGAGCAATACTGAATGAGCAATGAAATACCTTCCCTCTAATGTATAGAGCATATATTGCTCAATGAAGGTAGCTTACCTAAATATGAGCAAAGAATAGTTTAGTGAATGATGAATAGACTTGACCTTGCCCTTGGTGGGTGACAGATGAGTTACATTGATTGTGCCAATCATTTCACAATGTGTGTGTATATCAAATTATCATATTGTTCACTTTATGTACAATTTTGTTCATCAATTATACCTCAATAAAGCTGAAAAAATTCCAACCTCAAAAAACAGAAACAACAAACAACAACAAACAAAGATTTAAAAAAGACAGAAGGGAGGGTGTTTTATAATCTCGTTCTCATCCTCAGTTGTGTGTGTGTGTGTGTATATATACATATATATAATTAAGTTGTTAATTTGAATCCCACAACATCTAACCAAAGGTTCTCATTTATGTGAAAAGGTTGTATGTCTGTTGGAGGTTTGCTAGAGGCTACATAAATGGAGAAAAGTAAGCAAATGGTCTCGATGAATAAAATGCCAATGCTTTTTGTATTTATATTTTATTTATGTGCACTTCTTGATGGCATTCTTTTGCTATTTAACATAATGCTTAAGTTGAGATGAAAATATTTGTTTTACTTTTGTTTTGCTTTGTTGCCAGCTATACCAATTTGTTCCATAAGCAGCTTCTGTTCCTCAGCATTATATAACAGAGTGGCAGATCTCATTCTAAATCATATATATTGAAATTTTACTTAGAGTTCATATTACGATAGACAGAAGGAAATGATATTTCAAACAATTTCATAAGTGACTCTCATAGAAGTTTCTCATTTAAAACTTGACTAGAACCATCATGTTTACCTGACCACCTTTAGGAATCTCATGAATGAAAAAAAAAAAAAATAAGTTAATAACATAACACCAAAAAATAAAATAAGTAATTATGCTACTGGCAGATGAGAAAATTTAAAGAACTTCTGTAAAATAGCAAAGAGATAACACTTCATTGATAAAAATATTAGGACAAATGAAACCATTAATATAACCAAAATTGTTCAACACAGGGGAGAGAGTGCTTCTGTCCAGGAGATGCCCAAAGGATGTTAAGGAGCAGGTGAACAGAGTCAGCCTTAAGGTCAGCATCTAAAAGATAGTGGGTGAATGGACTGCCTGAAAAACAGGGAGCGGTCTAGCGTACTCTTCAAACTCAGATCGCCAATTAAAACAAGCAATGTAGAGGAAGGAAGATGTGTTGGGTAAAAGTAGGAGGAATAATACAAGCATCAAGACAGAGCTATAATCAAGCCTGGGGAAAGATCTGATTTTCAGAACGAAAGTGCAATTTTAAAAGTGCATTTGAGTTAAACTCTTTAAGGGCATTCATTTTCCCATTATCTACATATGCTTCTTAAAGAAAAGTGTGTTAATCAGAACACCTTGCTCATCCCTAAGCAGAACCCTACATCCCTACATTCACATCTTTTTATGGAGGGATCAGGGTCATGGAAAGTCACTTATAAAATTATCAAGAAACTTGTGTTCTCATATCCACATTCTGTAATTTTGTTATGTATGTATAATAGCAAACCAACAATGATTACCAGATACTTGAGGAAAATAACCAAAAAACTATACACAACAACAAACTAACCAATGAACAAGAGGGTTGAAAATCAGTTACCCTATCAAAACTTAAACATAATGTTTCAAAATAACTTTTATATTAGAATAGTTTTAGATTTACAAAATTATTATATCAAGATAGTACAAAGATACTCCCTTATACCCCATACCCAGTTGTCTCTATTATTAACATGTTACATGAATTTGGCACATTTGCCACAATTAAATCAACACATTAACATATTCTTATTAACGAAAGTTCATAATTTATTTCAGTTTTCTCAGGGTTTTTTCTAATTTTTTTGTTGTTGTTGTTGTTCCAGGGTTCAATTCAGATTATCACATTACATTTATTAGTCATGTCACAGGCTCGTTTCCTTGCGAGAGTTTCTCATGTGTTTCTTGTTTTTGACGACCTTGACAGTTGAGAGTATAACTAGTGATTTGCTTTGAAGAATATATCTCAACTGAGGTGTGCATGAGGTTTTTCCCCTGATTAGACTCATGTGTTTTGAGAGAACAACTATAGATATACAGTTTCATTTTCATCACATCTTATTAAGCGTACATTCTATCAATGTGACCTATTACTGTGATATTAGCCTTGATGACCTGGCATGAGAGTGTTTGTCAGGTTTCTCTGCGGTAAAGGTACTCTTTTATTATTTCCCATTTCCATATTGCACTTTTGCAAAGAAAGTTACCATGTACAGCCCACACTTAAGAAGCAGGAAATTATTCTCTAACTCCGTAAGGACAAAGTATCAAAATAAATTATTTGCAATTCTTCTGCATAGATTTTTCTCTTTTCCCCATTTATTATCAATTCATTGATTTACATCAGTATGGACTCATGGACGTTTATTTCATACGTTGGTGTAGAATTTAATACTACTTATTTATTATATTGTTCAAATTGTTCCTAGTATGGTCATTTGGGACACTTTCAGTTGACTCCTGTATCTTTTGAAATACTCCCATCATGGTTTTTTTTATTTGTTTGCTTGTCTGTTCATGGTTTTTTTGTTGTTGTTTGTTGTGTTTGTTTGTTTGAGACAGAGTTTCACTCTGTCCCCAAGGCTGAAGTGCAGTGGTAATCAGTGATATGTTAGCTATCTCTATAGTTATGCCTTTTCCAGAATATCATATAATATGAATCATAGAGTGAGTAGCCCTTTCTGATTGTCTTCTTTCAATTAGCAATATGAATATCGCTTAAGGAAAACTCAAGCCTTGTGTTGTATGTGTTCCTCAGACTTGTTTGTCTAATTTTCTTTGGATACATTAAATTTAAATTATTTATTTAAAAATAGAATTCTGTAAGAAACCCTAGTAACAAAATATCTCAAATATTAAGATTTTAACCAAACAGAATAGAATATTTTATTGGATATGTGAGAAATATTATTTTCCTTAAATTCTTCAGTTATCCATACCAAAAAGAACAATAATTTCACAAATAAAGCAAAACTGCTTTATGATTTCTCAATTCAGTCAACCTACTTGAATATATATCAGACTTATGTTTATTAACATAACATGTTGCTACAAAAGACATGATTTCGTTTTTTATGGCTGCATAGTATTCTACAGTGTATATGTATCACATTTATTTATTCAATCCACCATTGATGGGCACCTAGGTTGGTTCCATACTTTTTCTATTGTGAAAGCATGACAATGAACAAATGACTGCAAGTGTCTTTTTGGTATAATGACTATTTTCCTTTGTGTACTTATCCAGTAATGGAATAACTGGGTTGAAGGGTAGCTCTGTTTTAAATTCTTTGAGAACTGCTTTCCAAGGTAGCTGAACTAGTCTATATTCCCACCAACAGTTTATAAGCATTCCCTTTTCTTTGCAGCCTTGTCAGCATCTGCTGCTTTTTGACTTTTTAATTATAGCCATTCTGA
Organism: Macaca thibetana thibetana; assembly: GCF_024542745.1. Classification (NCBI taxonomy): domain Eukaryota; kingdom Metazoa; phylum Chordata; class Mammalia; order Primates; family Cercopithecidae; genus Macaca; species Macaca thibetana. The sequence goes on from NC_065589.1 coordinate 57,777,538, forward strand.
CTTGTGTGAGATGGTATCTCAATTGTGGTTTTGATTTTCATTTCTCTGCTAATTAGTGATGACGAGAATTTTTTCATTTGTTTGTTCACCACTTGCATGTCTTCTTTCCGGAACTATCTCTTCATGTCTTTTGACTATTTTTAATCATGTTATTTGTTTTTTGCTTGTTGATTTGTTTAAGTTCCTTCTGGATCCTGGATATTAGACCGTTATCAAATGCACAGTTTGTGGATATTTTTGCCCATTCTGTAGGCTGCTTGTTCACTCTGTTGATAGTTTCTATTGCTGTGCAGAAACTCTTTCGTTTAATTAGGTCTCACTTGTCAATTTTTTGTTTTGTTGCGATTGCTTTTGGGGATTTAGACAAAAGTTCTTTATTAAGTCTGAGGTTGATAATGATATTTCCTAGGTTTTCTTTTAGGATTTTTGATAGTTTGGTGTCTTACATTTAAATCTTTGATCCATCTTAAGTTAATTTTTGTATATGCTCAAAAGTAAGGGTCTAGTTTCATTCTTCTACACGTGGCTTGCCAGTTATCTTAGCACCATTTATTGAACAGGGGGTCCATTCCCCATTTTTTGTTTTTGTCGGCCTTATCAAAGGTCAGATGGTTGTAGGTGTGCATATATGTTTCTGAATTTTTCTACTCTGTTTGTTTTATGTGTCTTTTCATACCATGTCAAGTACCACGCTATTTTTGTTACTGTAGCTTTAGAGTATAGTTTTAAGTTGGGTAGTGTGATACCTTCAGCCTTGTACTTTTTACTTAGAATTGCTATGGTTATTTGAGTTCTTTTTGGTTCCATATGAATTTTAGAATAGTGTTTTTTGAACTTCTGTGAAAAATGACATAGGTAGTTTGATAGGAGTCATGTTGAATTTGTAAATGGCTTTGGGCAGTATAGCTATTTTTATGACCAATTCTTCCCATCCATGAGTGTGGAATGTTTTTTCATTTACTTGTGTCATCTCTGATTTCTTTCAGCAGTGTTTTGTAGTTCTCCTTGCAGAGATACTTCACTTCCTTGGTCAGCTGTATTCCCAAGTATTTCATTTTCTTTGTAATTATCATAAACGTGAATCTGTTATTGATTTGACTATCAATCTGGACATTATTGGTGTATAGAAATGCTAGTAATTTCTGTACATTTATTTTATATCCTGAAACCTTGCTAAAATCATTTATCCATTTTAAGTAGCTTTTTGGCAGAGTTTTTAGGATTTTCTAGGTACAGAATCATACAGTTAGCAAAGAAGGATAGTTTGACTTTTTCTTTTTCTGTTTGGATGCCTTTTATTTATTTATCTTGCCTGGCTGTTCTGACTAGGACTTCCAGTGCTATGTTGAATAGGAGTGATGAGAGTTCCACTTCTTAAGAGAAATGGTTCCACCTTTTGCCCATTCAGTGTGATGTAAGTAGTGGGTTTATCATAGATAGCTCTTATCATTTTAAGGTATATTCCTTCAATGCCTAGTGTGTTGATGGTTTTTATTATGAAGAGATGTTGGGATTTATCAAAAGCTTATTCTGTATCTACTGAGATGATCATATGATTTTTTATTTTAATTCTATTTAGGTAGCCAATCATCTTTATTGTTTTGCATATGTTGACTCAACCGTGAATCCCTGGAATAAAGTCTACTTGATTATGATGAATTAATACACTGCTGAATTCAATTTGCCAGTATTTTCTTGAGGAATTTTTGCTTCTGTGTTCATCAGGGATATTGGCCTGAAATTCTCTTTCTTTTTCATGTCTCAACTAGATTTTGTTGTTACCCTGATGATGGCCTCATAGAATAAATTAAGGAGGAGTCCTTCTTCTTCATTTTATTGGAATAGTTTCTACGGGATTGTTACAAGTTCTTCTTTATACATCTGGAATAATTCATAACAAATCCATCTGGTCTAGGGCTTTTTTGGTTGGCAATTTTTTTTCTTATTACTGATTCAATTTCAGAGTTTGATTCTGGTTTATTCAGTTTCACTGTCATCATGATTCAATTTGGAGAGATTATATATTTCCAGGAATTTATCCATTTCCTCTATATTTTCTAATTTGTTTGCATAGATGTGTTCACATTGTTCTCTGAGCATCCTGTGTATTTCTGTGATATCAGTTGTAATATCATCTTTGTCATTTCTGATTATACTTATTTGGATACATTCCTTTTTTTCTTTGTTAATCTAGCTGGTGGTCTATCAATCTTCATGAATTTTCTGAAGAACCAATTCTTGGTTTTGCTGAACTTTTGTATGAATTTTCACATCTCATTTTAGTTATTCCTTTTCTTCTGCTAGTTTGGGGATTAGTTTGGTTTGTTTTTTGTTTTTTGTTTTTTTTTCTTTTCAGTTCCTTTAGTTGCAAAGTTAGATTGGTAATTTGAGACTTTTCTAACTTTTTGATGAAGATTTTTAGGGCTGTAAACTATCCTCTTAATATTGCTTTAGCTGCATCTTTTTAGTAAATTGTGTCCCTATTTTTATTAATTTCAAAGAAATTTTTGATTTTTGCCTTAATTTAAATGATCACCCTGGAGTTATACAGGAGCAAGTTGTTTCATTTTCATGTGTTGGTATAGTTTTGACAGCTCTCTTGGTACTGATTTCTAGTTTTATTGCCCTGTGGTCTAAGAGTGTGCTTGGTATGATTTTAATTCTTTTTGTTTTTTAGATTTACTGAGACTTGCTTTATGGCTGAGCATGTGGTCTATCTTATAATATGTTCCATGTGCAGACAAGAAGGATGTATATTCTGTAGTTGTTGGGTGCAGTGTTCTGAAGATGTATATTAAGTCCAGTTGGTCAAGTGTTGAGTTTAAGTCCAGTTTCATTGTGAGTTTTCTGCCTCAGTGATCTATCTAATGATGTTAGGGTGTTGAAGTCCACACTATTAATGTTTGCTTGCCTACATATTTTTGCGGGCCAGGAAAAACTTGTTTTATGAATAGTGGTGCTCCAGAGTTGAGTGTTTATATATGTATATTTGGGATAGTTAAGTTCTGTTTTTTTTTGTTTTTTTTTTTTTTTTGGCTTGTACTCTGTATCATTACATAATGTTCTTCATTTTTCTTCTAAATTTTTATTAGTTTGCAGTCTATTTCATCTGATGTAATAGATTCCTGCTCTTTTTTATTTTCTGATTGCATAGCAGATCTTACTCCATTGCTTCACTTTGAGCATGTGATTCATTTACATGGAATATGGGTCTCTTGAAGAAAACAGATGGTTGGGTCCCGCCTTTGTATCCAGCTGACCATTCTACATATTTTAATTGGGATATTTAACCTATTTACATTCAAAGTTAGTATTGATATGGTTGATTTTTATCTTGTCATCATGTTGTTAGCTGGTTGTTACCTAGTCTTGATTATTTAGTTGTTTTATGGTGCCTGTGAGCTATGTGCTTAAGTGTTTTGTTTGTCTGTTTTATTTGTGGTAGCATGTGACATCTTTTTTTCAATTTCATGTTTAGCACTCCCTTAAGGACCTCTTGTAATTCTGACCTGGTTGAAATGAATTACCTCAGCAATTGCTTGCTGGAGAAGAATTCTATTTCTCCTTCACTTATGAAGCTTAGTTTGGCAGGATATAAAATTCTTGATTGGAATTTATTTTCTTTAAGGATGCTGAAAACCTTTCTGGCTTGTAAGGTTTCTGCTGAAATGTCTGCTGCTAGACTGTGGGGTTTCTTCTGTATGTGACTTGACCCTTCTTTCTAGCTGCCTTTAAGATTTTTCTCCTTTTGTGTTGACTTTGGTGAATCTGGATGAGGATGGTCTAGATACTTGTATAGTATCTACCCAGGGTTCTCTGCATTTCTTGGATTTGCATGTCAACCTCTCTCCTGAGATTAGGGAAATTTTCACGGACTATATACTCAAATATATTTTCCAAGATGCATATTCTCTTTCTTTCTCTCTCAGGAATGACAATGAGTCATGTATTTGGTCTCTTCACATAATATCATATTTCTTAGGGGGTTTATTAAATTTTATAAAATTCCTTTTATTTTTTCTGAGTTGATTCAAAAAACCAGTCGTCAAGCTCTGATATTCTTCCCTCAGCTTGGTCTACTCTACTGTTAATACCTCTAATTATATTATTACATTCTTAAGTAACATTTTCACGTCTAGAAGTTCAGTTTCATTCTTTTAAAACGGCTATTTCATCTTTCTGTTCTTGGATCATTTTACTGGATTCTTTGGATTCCTTGGATTGGGTTTCCGCTTTCTCCTGAATTTCAATGCACTAAATTGCCATCCACATTCTGAATTTTGTGTCTGTCATTTCAGACTGGTTAAGAACCATTGCTGAGGAGCTAGTGAACTCATTGGGAATTATGGGGAGACTCTGGCATTTTGAATTGCCACAGTTCTTGAACTGATTCTTCCTTATCTTGGAGAATTGATGTTTCTTTAACTGTGATGTAATTTGAGTATAGTCAGTTGGCTTCATTTCTGGATGCCTTCAGAGGCCCAGGCCTCTGTATAGGATTTTTATGTGTGGCTGAATTCTTGTTTTTGCTTCCCATGTGAATATATCATCAGGAAAATTTTTGGTGGTTTAGTTCAGGCTGTGATGCAGTAGATGGTGCTTAAGAGTAATGGCCAGTAGGTAGACTAATATCCAGTCACACTGCTCTCTTGCACTTTCTCACATTCATAGGCATGCTCTGTATTGTGGGGGGAAAGAGAGATGAAGCCCTCACCAGATCTGCTCCTGGGCCGTGTTGGATCCCTTTCTGATCATTGGCACTGTGTCGTTTCTCTTGTGTTTCTTTTGTTAGATGTTCCAGGCTGCTGGGAGGAAGGGAGGCCATTGAGCAGAGGCTGCAGCAGAAAGATGTATCACACCCATTCTGGACTGGCCCTGTAGAGGGACACATGCCCCACTTCCACTGCATCCCTGGGGAATGGGCATCTATGGCTGCTCTCCACTGAAGCTGCTCTGTGCCATCCAAAGCCTTGTCTCTGTCTGCTCCTTGGGGAAATCTTGCCAGCTCAAATGTTCATGGGTGCCTTGGGGTCCCCTATAGCTTAGATCCCAGAAGTACAAAGCGAGAGTGAGCTATATCCCTCAGTTCCCTCATGCACCCCTTTCTCAGGAGCCATTCAGGACTGGAACTAGCACTCGTATCTGAGTACCTTGTACGGGGATCCAAGCTTCCTCCCTCTTCAACTATGGCCTTAGTGTCGCCACTCCATTGCATTTTTCTCTCCAAACATTTGTTCAAATTATGGTGGTTTAGTCAATAATGTGGTCTGCCTTCTTGAGAGCAACGCTCCTTGGCTGTATTTAGTCAGTCATCTTTTCCTGACTCCGACCATTATTCTTAACAGGTTATTCTACGAATTATTATTTATTTACAATAGAGAAAATATGTTAGGGTGTTTTATTTAATATGTTTGCCTATTAATGCTAAGCCTAGGGTTATGTTCAGAGGATACAAAAGTTATTTCTATGCTATTTGTATAATTTTTTTCTTTATTGATGTAAACTGGCTTTATGTCTAGATCCAACTAAATTGTGTCTATAAAGTTTACAAAACATTTTGGGCAGCTTATCAAATATTACATTAATGATTAGCATCCATCATCTCATCAGAATCAAGACAAAATTAATTTGATATAATAAAAATTGGTATATACTGAGGTGCACTTTTTCTTTGTAGTTGATGTTCTGGCTATCTTCTGATTATGCATCCATATCCAAGTTAAACTCTTCTGGTCCTGGGAGGCTAATCTATTCGGGCTGCACCAACAGGTTACTGACCTACTGGCTTCTGGTGTATTTCCCAATGAAAAGCACTGGCATGATGGAAGAAGGTAAGGAGAGAAGTTGATTATATACTGCCCAGCATCTCTTAGGACAGATTCAGACAACTGGATGCCCCACTACCAAAAATCACAGACCCTGTCAGATAGTAATTTTCACCTCATCACACCACTCTTCTGCTTCTCTCTCTCTCTTTCCCCAAGAACATGATCTTATTTGCTAACTAAATAAAACCTGTCATGTATGTGTTCAAAAATATCAAACATACTCCTCTATATATTTTTATGAAAAAAGAAAGACCTCAATATTACTGAGAGGATAAAAAGTGGACAAAATCCTTCTGTATTATGGATTGTTTATTATTTGGGAAAGTTAAAGAGCTGTTCAATTCAACAAGATTATCAAGGAACTCATATATTTAAAGACCAACAATTTTTAAATATGTTTATTTAATCTGCTTCCAATTCTTCTAACAATATGAAAAATTCACCATGAAGATGACTTTCTCTACCCATGATGTATGTAACTATATGATAACTGACAGTATGAAGCAAAACTACTATAATTACAAATAATGATTAAGGAATCACAATACATTAATAGTATTTTGAAACATCTTGTATCATACTAGAAAGTATAGTATTCTGTATTACTTGTGTCTCATTTTCTTTTTTACTAGATATATCTCTACACTAATAAGTCTTGGTGCTGATGATATAAGAAAATTAAGATTATAACACACAATGCAATTAATATTAAAGGTATATTCAAACACTGTATAATTATTTTGTGCATAATTTTATATTAATTAAAAGCAAAGGCAAAAATATATATATTTTATATAATATATATTTTCCATGTATATTATATAATATAGATACACACATATGTGTGTGTATATATATATATATATAGTATAATTAGATAAATAAGCAAAAAGAATTATAACCCAATTTCGATTAAATCTTGTTTCGGGTATAAAAATTTTAAATGTTCTTTCTTAGCTGAATTTATTCTTTGTATTTCAGCATTACTCATATATTAACCACTTAGTAGTTTGTATCTCTCTAGGAATGTGTTGTTTTCATCTAAGTTATCTGATCTATTGGCCTACATTTATCTTGAAACCTAGATGTTGAAAGTTATGTCTCAGGCTTTTTTAAGCTACTGAGAATTTCCATTTATATGTAGAAAAATGTCTTGATGGAATTTTAACATCTAAGGAATTACTAAGCAGTGTTGTGTATGTACAGCTTTATGAAAAACTAAAATAATTTACAAATCAGAATAACCAAGTTCCTAATAAGGTTAGCAATCTAACTTTAGCTACAAACAAAATTTGTATTAAACATTATCAAACCTTTCCCCTACTACTATTGTTAGTTTAAATCTGTATTAATTATGGTGCATTAGAATTGGTTGCTGATTAGTATCTTCTAATCCTTTTATTTTTACCATAAAATAGTTCTAAATCAATTATTTACATTTAACCCCTCATAATTAAATTCTGAAGCATTATTATCTTATATTGTGTTATAACAGGGCTATCCCAGGGGTTTCCACTGCTGCTGCCAGGTTTTCCAAAAGTGTTTTTGTTTGTGTGTTTTGTTTTCTTTTTGTTTTGCCTTGCTTTTTGAGACAGAGTTTCTCTCTTGTTGCCCAGGCTGGAGTGCAATGGCACGATCTTGGCTCATTGCAACGTCTGCCTCCTTGGTTCACGCGATTCTCCTGCCTTAGCCTCCCAAGTAGCTGAGATTACAGGTGCCCGCCACCATGCCCAGCTAATTTGTTGGTATTTTAGTAGAGATGGGGTTTTACCATGTTGTTCAGGCTGGTCTCAAACTGCCGACCTCAGGTAGCCCACCTTCCTCCACCTCCCAAAGTGCTGGGATTACAGGAATGAGCCACTGTGCCTGGCCTCCAAAAGCTTTACAAAATTTTTTTGGATACTTTGAGCCCACTTGCCTTGTGAAAAAATGGTTATAACTTATTTAACAAAAGTTTGACAAGTGTGATTTTTCTTCACCAATAATGCAATAAAGAATTGCAGATAGTCACAGAAATATTTTCCATACGGTTGATATCAAGTTGTAACAACAAGTATAATATCAGAGGGGTAGAAATACAATTGTGAATCAGGGAATTGATACATTCTCAGCTAAATAACTGGCATACAGAGTAAAATTTATTGTTCTAATTATGGTATATTCTTTACAATGGAGATTTAAAAAATGTTTTCCATGATCCATACTTAGTATTAAGGACATTTTATATTTTTCTATTTCTTCCAAAGCTGTTTTAGTTCCAATTATAAAAGGTGCTATAAACTTATTTGGCAGCAGTAAAGTTTCTAATTCTCTGTTGATGGTTATGTTGAAACAATTAAGAATCATATTTTAAACAATCTCTTGAACATCTTTTAAATATATTCATGCATATTATATTTTATTTAAATAGTCCTTTTATTTACTATCAAGATTATATTTTCCCAGAGTTACCTCTGGCTATGCTGGTATGGTTTATAATATAATAATCCAGATTTGTTTAATCAGTATAAAACATTTATACTGAAATATTTCAAGTCATTTGTCATACAGTGAAGCTAAAATAAAGAAAATTATGCAAAAGTGTAAATAAGAAGTAGAATATATGTGCAGTAGAGAGAGCCTCTTTAAACTGTCTTGGAAGTGATGAAAGCATGACACAAAAATGTTTATACTAGAAATATTAGAATACGTTTACTACATCTGTTCTTTGATATAATCCCTTACCTCAAATTAGTTTAATAATAAATATTTAGATTTATTTCTTAAATAGCAGAGTAATATTTTTATTTAACTTTTGGAAATATATTTCTTATTCAAGGATGCTCTGGGGTGCTTTATATGTAATAGAACTTTTTAAAATGGATATACTCCAAGTTTAACCGTATTAACAAAATACCAATAAACATTTCAAATTAGAGAAGTTGTGAAAAATAGGAATCTAGAGTTGGAAGTAGCTTTAATGATCATGTAGCCCAATCTCCTCATTTTACAGACAGAGAAATTAAAGGACAGTGAGAATACCTGACGTTAAGCCAAGATGATGACAACAAATTACCAGTAAAGCTAGGACTTGACCCCGATCTCGCAGGAGCCAGGCATTTAAAATCGGTGCTCCTTCCACTATATTAAACAGTAACAGAAGTGTTTCTAGCGATATATTACTAAATTAACTCTATAGATTATTCTCATTTCATTTGTTATGTTTTTATTACATTTCTTATACACATTATTTTGATTTAGGTTTTAGAGCCTAAATTTAACTTTAAAAACCATAGAAAAGAAGTTGTATGTTAAAGGCATATTCATTTTCCAAAAACTCATAATTTTAAAAATTCAGATTTGAGTAAGTCAAATAAAATCTAAGTTAAGTATACAACTTGCTAAAGTTCTAATATTCATCAGCAGGTCTCCTAAATTAGAACTTGTAAGTGGAAAGAGATACATTTTGGAAAAATTTCAAGTTATTCTGTTTGTCATTTTCTGCTCAGGTCAATTAAGAGACTCCTAAAATCAAAAACAATTGCTATTTATTGTTAAGTAAAATTAATGTTGTATTAATTATATATAACATTTTTCATTGGGATACATTTAGAATAACACCATATTTTTATAATATTATAGGTTCCTAGTATTTGCACCCCAAAGTGCTGCAATATAATACCCCAATTCTTGCTATTATATACCAACATGGAAATACTAATTGTTTATTTTTCCCCCTTTAAAAAAAGTGCGCAATATGTTGCTTTTAGATAGTCACATAATTAGGTGACTATTGTTAAATTTCTAATTTTAGAATATTTTAATCACCTCCAGAGAAACTTCATAAACATCACCAGTCATTCCTACACATTCACTCCCATACACACCCTCAGTTAACAGTAAACATTAATCTATTTATTGTCTCTAAGATTTGCGTATTCTAGAAATAGTACATAAACAAAATCATACAATATTTGCTAACTGACACTAGCTTCTTTCACTTAGTATAACGTTTTGAAGTTTCACTCATGTTGTAGCATGTGTTAGTGCTCTTCTTTTTTTAATTGCCAAATGATATTCTAGTGTATGGATATATCACATTTTGTTGATCTATTAATCAGTTTCCTAGATAACTTTTGACCACTTGAGAAAATTCCCTTTTATTTCTACTATATTCTTATTATAAATTGGTATTGCTTTTTCTGCATTCATTGAGATGATAATGTGTTTATTTATTCTGTTAATATAATGCATTAAATTTATTTTATGTATTAAACCAACCTTAGATAATTGGGATAAATGTCACTTGACCATAGTACCATTACTGGATTCAGTTTGCTACAATTTTTATACATATTTTTGTGCCCATATTCATAAGAAATATTAATCGGCAGTATTAACTAATCAAGATATCTTTGGTTTTGATATCAGGGCAATACTGATCTCGTAGAATGAGTTAGGAGGTATTTTCATTTTTTTTCTATTTTATAGAAGCATTTCTGAATAATTGGATTAATTTTCCTTCATATTTGGTAGAACTCACCAGTGTAGCTGGGAGGGAGGTGGGGCGGGGGTGCTGGGCTTTTCTTTGTGGAAAGTTTTACATTCACTAATTCAATGTATTTACCTGCATGGTCTATTCAGATATTCTGTTCATTCTTGAGTCAGCCTTAGTAGTTTGTATCTCTCTAGGAATGTGTTGTTTTCATCTAAGTTATCTGATCTGTTGGCCTACATCTATTCAAAGAACTCAACTTCTAATTCTCTCGAAATAGAGCTTTCGTTCAAGGCTGACATAGGGCTGGAAAGAAAGAGATTGAGATAGAACAAGCTAAAATGTCCTGAAGCTGATAATTTTCACTTAATGTAATTTGTACTAAAATTTTCCTGGCATCCCATTATGATAAAATTCTCTCAAAAATGATGGCTATTAGTAAACCTAATGTATACACATTAAACAACAACATATTAAAGGTAATTATTAGATTCAACATATTTAAAGGTGATCTTTAATCATCTGATTATGATTACTTTTGAAACATGTGATTTCAATTTGGCATTCAAGTCATAAGATCTACCTTGCCAGACGACATTATTTTATCCTTAAACTTATTACAATAACAAAATAAAAATTCATCTCACTTTAAAAATAAAGAAAAAATACTTTGGAAATCTCAGATTATTTTTTTTCTAATAATACTTTATTTTCCAAAATTTTATTATCTTTAAATCTTCTTCCTGATGTGCTCAGTCTTGTGCATGAGTAACAGTTTGCATGAAGTCAAAAGCAGCTGAAGTTGGGTTTCTTGTGTGAAACCTTTCAGTTAATCTTTCCAGAAGCATTATTAAAATACTATAACCTCCAATGGAGTCAGTTGGCCTTTGGGAAAACGTACTATTTTAAGAAGATCTAGGTCTTTTGGAAATTTCTATGCTCCCTCATTTCTACTTTTTTACGTAATAGCTATTAAAGTGAGCGATGCCTTGCTGAATGACTGCACAGCAAAACCTACTCGTTTTAAATACTATGCAATCTGTACTGCAAGTTACTGGCTAATTGCAGTAATTTTTTCCACTGACCAGTGAAATCTCACTCTCTGTGGGAGTTACTAATCCTCACACAACAGACCATATTACCCTCTCTGAGTATTCATGACCACTCCCAACCCTAAACCCTGGAGTTCATTACCATCTATGAAAAATCTCTATGACCCAAAACAACATGAGGACTTGTGAGTACTCCAGAATAACCACAGATGCAATAGTGTATGTCATTTCTGCGTGCCTTCAAAAGCTTTGTTTGCACAGACAAAAATACAGCCTTTCACTAAAGCTTCAAACACAAATGACATCTATAGTGTGTGGTAATTAGCAAACTGAATTTGAAATAAGCATTGTTAAAACGATATTTGTTAATTAATGTTAGCTATATATTTAGATTCACCTCTTGTGGTCATTAATGCTCATCAATTGATTCCTGATTTTAAAAGACAAATGTGCTAATTAGAAAAAAACACAGAAAGCAAAAAATTAAAATTACAACACCTATAATCACACTAAAAAAATGTTTTAATATATTTCTGTCTATTGCTATATAGCTCTTAAATCATGAATTTTTATACATCAAATAATAGATGAGCAGAGCAACAGAAAGACATATATTTGTGTACATAAGGCAACTCTATATAAATAATCTACATCTTGCTTTACTCTCTCTACAAAAGAAATCTTTCTGCCACTATACTTTTTATATTTACAATGGCTGCATGTTATTCCACTATATATATTTACCTAATTTACTTCATCATTTCCTTTGTCCTGTGCTTTTGAATTATTGTTAGTTTGACCTATATAAAGAAGGGTTGAATATATTTGACAATACATTATGGGTAACACTTTGCATTGTTTTCTTAGCAGAAATTCCTAGAAGTAGAAGCTGAGGTCAAAGTAATGCTTAATTTAATACTGTTGTTAATAGCAGGAACTTATTATTCCATACTGTCACTTTGTCCTTGAATTTTGTTCTATTTTTTATTTCTATGTTACCATTTTTATTAAAATAGAAGATTTTTTCATTTTTAGCTACTTGTAAAGCTTACAGTTTATGTACTTACATTTTTTCTATATGATATTACCTCTTCTTAAAGATCAAATGAATTTATGTGTGTAAGGTGCTGTTTTCTTTTTCTTTTCATGTTGTTTGGTAACCCAGAATTTTACACCAATATCATTTTATGATCTTTACAATGTCTGTGGGCTTTATAATGTAAATTCTCTGCTTAATCCTGGTGTAGATTATTTGACTTTTCCTTTTTTAAAATAAATTTATCCAGAAGTATATCAATTGTATTAGTCATTTAAGTAACCTATATTTGAAATATTTGATCATCAATTGTAAATGTTTTAATTAAAAAATATTTTGAGCCAGGCACGGTGGCTAACGCAAATCCCAGCTAACGGTGTAATCCCAGCAAATTCGGAGGCTGAGGCAAGTGGATCACCTGTGGTCAGAGGTTCAAGACCAGCCTGGCCAACATGATGAAACCTCGTCTCTACTAAAATTACAAAATTAAGTTGGGCATGGTGCATGCCTGTAATCCCAGCTACTCAGGAGGCTGAGGCAGGAGAATTGCTTGAACCTGGGAGGGGGAGGTTGCAGTGAGCTGAGATTGCACCATTGCACTCCAGCCTAGGCAACAAAAGGGAAATTCCATCTAAAACAACAACAACAACAAAATTAAGACAAAGGAAATAAGCATGCCGTGCAATTATGCCATGCAATTCAAGAAGTGTGGTGATGACTTCGCAGATATATGCATATGTTTATTGTCTCGCCAATGCTATGGACTGGGACAAGTATAGGAAATGTTCTTGGGGAAAGCGTGCTACTTCCTAGTTCTCTATTGATTCATTATGTTCTTAAGTACACATAAAAGCACTTGAGTGAGCAGTAAAGCAGAGGTCTTTAAAAACAAAGCAGAGCCTGTAATCCCAGCAGTTTGAGAGGCTGAGGAGGGTGCATCACGAGGTCAGGAGTTGGAGACCAGCCTAGTCAACATGGTGAAACCCTGTCTCTACTGAAAATACAAAAAACTAGCCGGACATGGTAGCGGGTGCCTGTAATCCCAGCTACTCAGGAGGCTAAGGCAGGAGAATTGCTTTAACCTGGGAGGCAGAGGGTGCAGTGAGCAAAAATTGCACCACTGCACTCCAGCCTGGGTGACAGAGTGAGACTTCATCTAAAAAAAAAAAAAATATATATATATATATACACACACACACACACACACACAAATTTATGAGTTTTTCCTTCCACACTCTTTAGATCAAATTTCTTGTTCTGTCTTTACACTTTTGAGATAGTCCCATAGATTATCAGTTTTTTAGACCTTCTTCTTTTTTAATATATAAATGTATAACTAAAATTTCCTTCAAGCACTGAATTAGCTATATCCCTCAAGTTTTGATATTTCTTTATATTTTTTTGACATAATCCATTTTTACATTCATTTCTAATTTTTTGACATAATCCATTTTTACATTCATTTTTTCTTAGAAGTATATGTCTTAATTTTCAAATATATGAACTTTTGAATTTATATTTCAAGTAGATTTTTTATATTAAATACACAGTGGTCACAGAACTATATTATCTTCACATTTCTGAAACTTCTTGTGCATTGTTCATCTAAGGCACATTGCGTCTTAGAATATAATCAATTGCTGTACATATCCCATGTGCTCTTGAAAATGAATGTGTATTGTTATGAGTGTAGAGGTCTATTGAGTGTTATTTTATATATGGACATACATTCAATTTATATATATATTTGTCAATTATTCAACATTCTTGATCGTTAACTGTGGTCACCTATCAGTTACTGAGATATGTGTTAAAATCTGCCATGAAGGTTACATTTGATCCTATAGTTCTGTCAATTTTGGCTTTATAATTTTAAACTTTCATTATTAGGCACAAATATATAAATTTTAAATCTTCATGAAATGAAAGAGTAAGAAGAGAAGAAAAAAATAAAGAGATAACTGAGGAAGCCTCACTATAGCTGACAACTCCTTGCTCTGAAGATCTGTAATAATTTATCTTTATTAGTAGTAGAACCAAATATCTAAAAGCTCAGTGGATCACGCTGTAGATTCCAGAAACATATATTTTTTGAACGGCATGAGAAGTGGTGACATCAACACAATTGCCAACTTGAAGCTCTTAGTGGTCTTTCTCCTCCCCCACCAATAAAACAAAGCAACAAATAAACAACTATATTTTAAACAAAATAACTAACGAGGAGCACCAGGGAACAACATAGAAGGAACAGAAAATTTTTAGAGCACAGAAACCCATATGGATGCATAGAAAAAAAATAAAACATCTTGCCTCTGCCACCCCATACTCCAAGTCAGGATTAGCTCAGAACCAGGAGGGACTTCACCCTGTAAGGGAAGCTGCAAGTGAAATGGTAAGCAAGAGGACCCAAACAGCCCCCATCACCACCACAGACTCCAGGAGTCTTTACTACTGGAAAACCCTGCAGTACTCTCAGGGTCTGTGCTAAGTTGAGGGAGCTCCCAAGATTTGAGAGTTCATATGCTGTGTTACCCCTTAGAGAAGAAAAAATACTGTGCCCTACCCCAAATTCTATACTGCTACTGCTCTGTGCCATCTTGAAACCAGAGTCACTGTTAGAGTGCATCCTATTCCTGGTGCTAGCAGCCATTGCAGCCTGGAGGCTTTGCTGCCATGCTACCATGCCCACTAGAGAGTGCATCGTTCCTGAGCCTAGCGGCTGCTATGCCTAACACCTGGAGTCAAGTTTTCTTAAGAGTTTTCCATGCTCTCATCCAAGGCGATGGTTTATCCTCCCATTTGTGCCCAAAGTGAAGTAGAAGCTTGACTTTTGGGGACCCAGGGCATGAAACTGCAAAAGTAGTTGTGCCCAACAGTGTTCCTTTTTTCTCCACAACCTCACCAGCATCTGTTATTTTCTGGCTTCTTAGTACTAGCCATTCTGACTGGAGTGCAATGGTATCTGTTTTAGTCCATTCTCATGCTGCTAATAAAGACATACCCAAGACTGGGTAATTTATAAAGGAAAGAGGTATAGTTCGCTCACAGTTCAGCATGGCTGGAGGGCCCTCAGGAAACTTACAATCATGGCAAAGGGATAGCAAACACGTCCTTTTTCACAGGGCAGCAGCAAGGAATAGTGTCCAGCAAAAGTGGGAAGGCCACTTATAAAACCATCAGGTGTCATGCGAACTCACTCACTATTGAGACCAGCAGCCTGGGGGTAACCACATAAACCCATATGGGGATTATGGGAACCACAATTCAAGATGAGATTTGGTTGCGGATACAGCCAAACCAAAAAATAGAAAAACATAAAATCAAATAATATTACTTAAATTTCTACTATGCAAAAAATCTTTTGCAATGTTTTCACATGCATTATTTAGAACTCTTGTTTATGCATCATAATATGCTAACTCATTGCATAAATACATATTAAGTGTACTGCATGCCAATTAATGGATGTTGGTGATATAATGTTAAATAATAAAACAGTTTATCTTTAATATTTTGTTCAAAGCCCTTTATGCACTAATTTGTTTAATATTTATTCTAAATTTCAAAGGTAGAATCTTCTATTATTATATGCAAATTGCAGATGAAGTCTACAGTAGCACAGATGTTTTTGGTAACAGGACTGAGGTCATCCAGCTAGAAAATGAATTTAGGCCATCTCAAGTGATTTTCCATTCTGAACAAGCATCTAGGCGTGAAGATAGGCTAGTAAAAGACATTTATAAATGCTTTGATGTGGTAATTGCAGACCATACACATAAAAATAGCATTAAAAAATATGTAGGTTTACCATAAAGGAATTCCAGACAGAATGATAGCCAAACTTTTAGAATGAGTCAAGGAAGAACAATTCAGCAAGTAGTTATCTTTTATTACGGACTGGAGGTGAAAGAAAATATGGGCTTTTGAAGAGTTGTCATGGTGTAAACTCTGAATGAGGGAGAAACATGAAAATAAGGACATTTAATGTGTATTTTTATTATACA
The DNA here is from genome assembly GCF_024542745.1 of Macaca thibetana thibetana. Lineage (NCBI taxonomy): Eukaryota > Metazoa > Chordata > Mammalia > Primates > Cercopithecidae > Macaca > Macaca thibetana. The sequence goes on from NC_065589.1 coordinate 57,793,932, forward strand.
TATTATATATATTATGCTATGTTGTGTATATATATTGTAGTAAGAGATTATAATTCTCATGTGAAGTTAAAGCAACTTGAGGCCTGGGATTAATGAAGATTTCTTTTTTTTTTTTTCTTTCTTTCTTTCTTTCTTTCTTTCTTTCTTTCTTTCTTTATTTTATTTATTTATTATTATTCTTTAAGTTGTAGGGTACATGTGCATAACGTGCAGGTTTGTTACATATGTATACTTGTGCCATGTTGGTGTGCTGCACCCATCAACTCATCATTTACATCAAATGAAGATTTCTATGAGTTTCCCTTACAGAAATCAAGACATTACCTTTTTCATAGTATTTACTCAAAAATTATCAAATAAAAATGTATGATTCTTTGGTGATTTTAATAATGAGAAAAATATAAGCACAGCTACCATTTATTAAAAACCTACTATTTTCCAAGTTGTGTTATAAGGTGTTAGTCATTTTATCTCCTCTCATTTCTCTGAGAACACTAAGTGGAAGGGAGTATTAACTTTATTTTACAGATGATTATGCTGAGAGCCAGAAGGTTTCAGTGTCAGGCACAATGCTAATTAGTGTGTGGTAAGCCATGGCCATTGGGATTTTTTCACTCCCATTATGCAACCCTACAATTTTACAGAAAAGATAATTTATATTCCCACGAATTATGAAAACAACCACTGTCTTTTGTCCTAGATGATTCACCAACTCTCTCTCTATATATACACACACTATATATATACTATATATACTATATATTCTATATATATAGAAAACTTTGCAAAAGATTTTTTGCATAGTAGAAATTTAAGTAATATTATTTATTTTTATTTTTTTACTTTTTCTTTTTAAAAAATTTTTTATTATACTTTAATATATATATTATTGAAGATAGCAAACATTTTAGAACTGGAGTAACTTGTGTAGTGATCAGAGAAATAATAGAAAGTGCCTCTAAGAGGTAGTTATTACTTTATTTACAAAAGTATACATTTCCTTCTGTCACATTACGGTATTTGAGTACTTAAATACCACTACTCTGTGACTCTTATTCTGTTGTCCTCCCCTCCCTGCAACTGAGGAGGTAGTAAGTTTCAATTTCTGTTTCATTAACACAGTCTGCTTTATATCTGTATGATAGCACTTACCTTATAATGTTCTAATAATTCTCATGTGTCTACATTTTATTCTATACTGTAACTATCTTGAGGACAATAATATAACTGTATAGATGTGGTATAAATAAGCACTTGGAATATGACACACATTGGTTTGAGACTGAGGTGGGGGCCGCCTTACCCCGTGATTTATGGTTCTATATTAGAGGACTATCTTTAAGAAAGCCATGCCTAACCTATGGTACACCCTCTTCACCTCTTCACTACTCCCCAAGGAAAGAAAATGACATTTGTTTGATGAATTGGGAGGAAATAACTTAAAATACATACTTAGTTTCTAGTTGGTATAAGAAAGTTTTGGGGAGTGTCCACTTTGGAGAATCCTTCCCTTGCTCAGCTATTCATAAACCTGAGTGTGTAAGTCTTCCTATATATGAGAGAAAAAATATTTGCAGACTCATGTGTTTGTATATAAAAGTTACATTGTCCAATAAAACTTTTTTAGTAATAAAACTGATATTTTGATCTCATCTGTCTGGACTTAAGGAAGAAAAAAAGGAATTATTATTTATTAGTCCTAACAATTATAGCATCTGTTACACTGAACATGAATATATTAAAAATAGTAAATAGAACTATAAGAATAAAACAGAGGATAGTTTTATTCTAATGCTTAGTAAGTATATGCTACACTGGGTTCTGACATTTTTAGGTTTCTGTAAAGTTTTGTACAAAGTTGAGTGACTATTTTGGTACAAGAGTACCAGCATTGGGGATTGTTAGTGTATTGAGTCCTGTAGTTCCTACTAAATTATATGGGTGTCCTTACCTAAACACACATGAATGTGGCAAGGATTGGGTTATAAACAAAAAACAGTTTTCAACTTTCAGTGCAGGCAGATAACATAAATTTCAGTAACAAGGACTTTCTGTTTTACTATATTTCTCATTCCATTATGCAAAACAAAGCCTGAGAATTATTTGTTTTCAAAATTTTGTGTGTATGCAATCAATACTGTATTAATACAATTTTCATAGCTTCTTTAATCTCCTCATATGTGAGAGACTAACCTAAATTTTTAGGTCTGAAGGAATCACTACCAAAAACTATGCCCATGCAACTAATTTAGAAACCTCACTTACATGATCATTAGTGTAACTTCTCTCTGACTGAGACTGAGAAAAATAAGAAAGTTAGGAGATGAAATTTTGAGTCATATATGCTATGGGCAATTAACACATAAGATAATTGATTTTGACAGGAGTTACTTGGGTGTTTACTTTGAAATTTAACTTTCAAAGAAATTTTCATTTTTACCATCACCCTGGAACTTCATAATGGGAGGCAGGAATGTTAAAACTTGGTGTATCCTATTCTCATTTAATCTCATTGCAATCCCTACGATGAACTACATTGTACATATATACCTGAACCAAACTTGAGATAAGAAATGGAATAGCCTTGAGTATACAGTAAACAGAGTCATTTTATGTGTTCTTTACTGACTGGTATTCAAATCATTTGAAAGCAAAATTTATTTTGCCATCAGCAGTCCCAGCAGGAGCCACAGAAAAGTGGACTGTCATTTTGTCATTGTTTTCCCTACACTGGTAGTCAAGACTAATTCAGGTAAAAATATTATTAAACAAATGCATCTACTGAATTAATATTTCCACTCAAATTTACTTATTATAAGTAATAAAACTCATATCTTATTTACTATAAATTAGACTCATTTCTCTTTCTCAGAAATTAGGTTGGGAAGATGAATGCCATGTAGTTATTGACTCTGATTTGCAAACATTTTCCTTCTCCTAACTTTAAGAAACTCATTGAATCATAAACTCAACACAGACTGAAGATATTCACACAGAGTGTTTTTAACAAGAACATGGAAAAGACTTAGGGTGACACTCGTCTTGATGATTAAGGTTCAGAAATAGTCCACTTTTGTAACCCTGAAAATTCCCTAATCACTGGACTACTAGTCAATTTTGATTGTAGGATACCTACCAACTGAGAGCACCTGTGTTAGCACAGCTCTACTCTATTTATCTCTATTTTCAAATTGGTGGATCCTTCCTAAGAATTTTCTCTTTCTGTTTGGTAATAACAAACACACACATGTTCAGATCTTTTAAAATCTCTATTGCTACATCTTCAGTCTTTTTATTATTTGATCTGCCTTTGAAGTCACTGAAGATGAGAAATATGCCACAACTTTTATGGTAGCATAATAAGGGAACCCAGGTTTCCAGCTTCAATATCTATTTCCCAGTGTAAGAATTTCCATTTGTGATAAATAATTCAGGATTTTGCAGTAGCAGTACCTCAGTCCCTCCAATATTAGATCTGTTCTTACATAAATGCAATGCTAATTTAACAAAGATATCTCAAGTACAATTCAAATAAATTATTTATTTTTTTCATACTTAACAATCCAGAGGAGACAAGTTCAGAGTTTGCCCCACCATCTTCAGCATGTGGCATTCTATCAGAGGAACCAGTCCCCAAAATTTCAACATAGGTTCTTTTCTATTTTCCCTAAGTGTTGGTCGGTCTCAGAAATAAAGAGAAAGAGTACAAAGAGAGAAATTTTACAGCTAGGCCTCCAGGGGTGACATCACATGTCAGCAGGTTCTGTGATGCCCCTTGAGCCACAAAATCAGCAAGTTTTTATTAGGGATTTCAAAAGGGGAGGGAGTGTACGAACAGGGAGTGGGTCACAGAGATCACATGCTTCAAAGGCAATAAACTATCACAAGGCAAATGGCAGAGCAAGATCACAAGACCAGGGCAAAATTAGAATTACTAAAGAGGTTCCATGTCCCGCTGGGCACTCACTGTCACTGATAAACATCTTAACAAGAAACGAGGTTCAAGAGTAGAAAACCGGTCTGACTATAATTTGCCAGGCTGGAATTTCCTAATCTTAGCAAGCCTGAAGGGGCTGCAGGAGACCAGGGCGTATTTCATCCCTTATCTTCAACCGCATAAGACAGACACTCCCAGAACGGCCATTTTAGAGACCTCCCCCTGGGAATGCATTCCCTTCCCAGGGTTATTCCTTGCTGGAAAAATAATTCAGTGATATTTCTCCTATTTGCTTTCTGCAAGAAGAGAAATATGACTCTATTCTGCCTGGCCCCGCAGGCAGTCAGACCTTTTGGTTAACTCCCTTGTTGCCTGAAAATCACTGTTATCCTGTTCTTTTGTAGAATGCCCAGATTCAATATTGTTCAAACACACAGGTTTTACAAACAATTTGTGCAGTTAATGCAATCATCACAGGTTCCTGAGGCCACATACATCCTCAGCTTACGAAGATAACAGGATTAAGAGATTAAAGACAGGCATAGGAAAGTATAAGAGTATTGATTGGGGAAGTGATAAATGTCTATGAAATCTTCACAATTTATGTATAGAAACTGCAGTAAAGACAGGCATAAGAAATTATAAAAGCATTAATTTGGGGAACTAATAAATGTCCATGAAATAGTCACGATTTATATTCTTCTGAGATGGCTTCAGCTGGTCGCTCCGTTCAGTGTCCCTGACTTCCTGCAACAGCATTCACCTCTGTGTTTTAAGCATAAGTTCTGTATACTTAACAGTAAATAGAAAAGGAAAACAGAAAGATGAATCTAATACTTTTCTATTAGAGACTGTGAAGAGACTTGGCATAATTCCTGGTCATAAGCCTTTGGCTAGAATCTAATCACATGGCCAAAACTAGCTGTGAGCAATGCTGGGAAATACTGTTTCTAGACAGGCTGCCAGATTCCCAGACAAAACTTTGAGAAAGGCAGGAGAAATGAATATTTGGTGAACAATTGACAGTCTTTGAACATGCAGGAACTTATTTATTATTTGTCTGTCTTTACAGTGTCTTGTTTATGTAGATAATTTTATAGGCATATTTAAAATAATAACAATATAAATACAAATTAAAATTATACAGATAATTTATAGAAAATAGTTTTTAATTTAATTTTACTTGAATTTTTTTAAAGTTTATAGATAAAATTATATGATTTTATTGAGTACATGATGTTTTGACGTATATATCACTGTGGAATGCTGATTTGATTAACGAATGCATTACTTTACATAGTTATATTTTTCGTGGGAAAAGCCCATAATATCCACTTCACTTTCTTTACATTTTTTAGGAATAGAATATAATCATCACTAATTATAGTCATTTTGCTAAACAATAGATCTTTTGAGATTTCTTTTATCAAACCATAATTATGCATCCTTTGACCAACATCTCCCCATTCTCCCTCTCCCCTCACTATCACTACCTCTGGTAACCACCATTACACTCTCTACTTCTATGAGATCAACTTTTCTAGATTCCGTTATGCATGATATAATGTGGTATTTGTTTTTCTGTGCCTGGCTCATTTCTCTTAACATAATATTCTCCAGGTTCATCCATGTTGTTGCAAATGACAAGATTTCATTCTGTTTTATAGTTGAATAGTATTCTGTTGAGTATAAATGTATCACATTTCCTTCATCCATTTATCTATTGATGAACAGTTAGGTTGACTCCATATCTTGGATATTGTAATTAGTGTTGCAATAAATATGGGAATGCAGATATCTCTTCAACATTCTGATTTCATTTCATGTATATATATATATTCAGGTAGCAGAACTGTTGGATAATACGATAGCTTTATTTTTAATATTTTTAAATATTTTAACATTTTCCAAATGGCAATACTAATTTACACTCCCACAAACAGTGCACAAGGGTTTGCTGTTCTGCACATCCTGGCCAGCACTTGTTAACTTTTGCTTTTTGATAATAGTCATTCTCACTGGGCTGAAGTGAATATTTTATTGTGGTTTTGATTTGCATTTCCTAATTTAGTGATGTTGAGCATTTTTTAATATACCTGTTGGCCATTTGTATGCCTTCTTAAGAAATATCAATTCTGATACTTTGCCACATTTTAATCAAATTACTTGTTTTTTGTTTGTTTGTTTTGTATTTAGTTGTTTGAGTTTCTTATATATTTTGGATATGAATCCCTTGGTAGATGTATTGTTTGCAAATACCTTTTTCCATTCTGTAGGTTGTCTCTGTGCTCTGTTGATTGTTTCTTCTGCTATGCAGAAGCGTTTTAAATTAATGTAATCCAATTGATCCACTTTGGCTTTTTGTGGCCTCTGCTTTCAAGGTCTTATCTAAAAAAATCCTTATCCCTACCAATGTCATAAATAACTTCCTCTATGTTTTATCCTAATGGTTTTATAGTTGTGGCTCTTATATTTAAGTCTTTAATCCATTTTGAGCTGATTTTTATAGGGTGAGATTTAAAGGTCTAATTTAATTTTTTTTATGTAGATATTCCAGTTTTCCTAGCATCATTTGTGGAAAAGATTATACTTTCCCCAGTGAATGCTCTTGGCACCTTTGTCAAAAATCCATTGGCCATAAACATATGGATTTATTTCTGGGCTATTTATTTATTTTCCAATGGCCTACATGTCTGTTTGTATGCCAATATAATGCTGTTTTCTTTACTATAGTTTCCTACTATATTTTGAAGTCAGGTAGTATGATGCCTACAGCCTTCTCTCCCCGCTCTTTTTTTTTTTTTTTTTTTTTTGAGATGGAGTCTTGCTTTGTCACCAGGCTGGAGTGCTATGGTGCAATCTCAACTCACCGCAACCTCCACCTTTTGGATTAAAGCATTTCTCCTGCCTCAGCCTCCCGAGGAGCTGGGACTACAGGCATGAGCCAGCACATCCAGTTAATTTTTGTATTTTTAGTAGAGATGGGGTTTCACCACATTGGCCAGGGTGGTCTTCATCTGTTGACCTTGTAATCCTCCCACTTTGGCCTCCCAAATGCTGGGATTACAGGCATGAGCCACTGCACCCAGGCTTCAGCTTTTTTTCCTCAAAATTGTTTTGACTATTCAGGGTCTTTGGCAGTTCCATATAAATTTTAGTATTATTTTTCTCTTTCTGTGAAGAGTGCCATTGGTATTTTGATAGGGATTGCATTGAATCTATAGATCACTTTGGGTTGTATAGACACTTTAACAATATATGTTCCTCCAATTAATGACCATAGAATATCTTTTTGTTTATCTGTGTATTTTCAACTTCTTTCATCAGTGTTTCATAGTTGCTATTGCAGAAGTCTTTACCTTTTTGGTTAAATTTATTTCTAGGTGCTTTTTTTTGTAGCTATTGTAAATGAGATTGTTTTTTTGATTTCTTTTCAAGTAGTTTGCTAGTTGCATATAAAAATTCTACTGTTTGGGGTTTTTGTTTAATTTTAATTTTAATCTTAGAAACGGGGGTATGTCTGCAGTATTGTTACATGTGTATTTATGTGATACTGAGAAGGGATCTTCTTGCAGTGCAGATTTTTGGGGTATAGATTCCATCACTCAGTTAGTGAGCACAATGCCAAATAGATAGTATGTCCATCCACGCCTCCTGCTCTCCTTCCTCCAAAGTAGTCTGCAGTGTCTGTTGTTTGCATGTTTATATCCATGTGTGCTCAATGTTTAGGTTTCAGTTACAAGTGAGAACCTGTGGTATTTGGTTTTCTGTTTCTGCATTAATTTGCTTAGGATAATGGCCTCCAGCTACATCCATGATGCTGCAAAGGACATGATTTCATTCTTTTTTATGGCTGCTTATTTCTCCATGAGGTGTATTACCACATTGACTTTATTCAATCCACCATTGATGGGCACTCTAGTTGATTCCACGTCTTTACTACTGTGAATTGTGTGGTGATGAATATATGACTGCATGTATCTTTTTCAGAGAATGGTTTATTTTCCTTTGGGTATATACCCAGAAATGGGATTACTGGGTCAAATGATAGTTTTGTTTTAAATTCCTTGAGAAATCTTCAACTGCTTTCCACACTGGCTGAACTCATTTACATTCCCACCAAGAATGCATAAGCATTTAGCCTCATCAGCCTCTGTATTTTTTTTTTTTTAAATAATAGTCAATGTGACTGGTATGAGATACTATCTCATTGTGGTTTTGACTTGCATTTCTTTGATGACCAGTGATGATGAGCGTTTTTTTCCAATATTTGTTGGCTCCTTGTTTGTCTTCTTTTGAGAAGCAGTCAAGACCTTTGCCGATTTTTAATTTATTTTTTCTTATTCATTTGTTCAACTTCCTTATAGATCTGGATATTAGACCTTTGTCAGATGCATTGTTTGCTAATATTTTCTCCTATTTTTTAGGTCGTCTGTTTACCGTTGTATTGGTCCTTTTTCACACTGCTAATAGAGACATAGCTGAGACTGGGCAATTTACACAGGAAACAGGTTTAATGGACTCACAGTTCCACGTGGCTGGGGAAGCCTCACAATCAGGGAAGAATGCAAGGAGGAGCAAGTCACTTCTTACATGGATGGCAGCAGTGAAAGAGAGAGAGAGCTTGTACAAGGAAACTCCCATTTTTAAAACCATCAAATCTCATGAGACTTATTTACAATCAAGAAAACAGCACAGGAAAGACCTGCCCCCATGACTCAATTACCTCCCACCGGGTTCCTCTCACAATATGTGGGAATTGTGGAAGTTATAACTCAAAATGAGATTTGGGTGGGAACACAGCCATACCATATCATTCCACCCCTGGCTCCCCACAAATCTCATTCTCACATTTCTCGCATGTTCCTGTCTTTGTAAATTGCCTAGTCTTGAGTATGTAACTATGCCTTCCCAGCGGTCCCCCAGAGTCTTAACTCATTTCAGAATTAACTCAAAAGTTGACAGTTCAAAGTCTCATCGAAGAAAAGGCAAGTCCCTTCCTCTTATGAGCCTGTAAAATCAAAAACAATTTAGTTATTTCCTAGATAAAATGGGAGTACAGGAATCAGATAATTACACCCATCCCAAAGGGGAGAAATGTACCAAAAGAAAGGGGCTAAAGGCCCCATACATGTCCAAAATCCAGTGGGGCAGTCAAATCTTAAAGCTCCAAAATGATTTCCTTTGACTTCATTTCTCACATCCCAGTCCTGCTGATGCAAATGGTGGGTTCCCATGGGCTTGGGCAGCTCTGCTCCTGTGGCTTTGCAGGGTACAGCCTCTTTACTGGCTGCCTTCATGGACTGGTGTTGAGTGTCTGTGGCTTTTCCAGGTGCATGGTGCAAGCTGTCAGTGGATCTATCATTCTGGGGTCTGGAGGATGGTGGCCCTCTTTTTACAGCTTCAGTAGGCTCTGAATGTGTGGGGCCACTCTGAATGTGTGGGGGCTCTGACCTCACATTTTCCTTCTGTACTGCACTAGCAGAGGTTCTCCATGAGGGCCTTGCCACTGCAGCAAACTTCTCTCTGGGCATCCAGGCATTTCCAAACATCTTCTGAAATCTAGGTGGATGTTTGAAAACCTCCAATTCTTGACTTCTGTGCACTCACAGGCTTAACACCACGTGGAAGTTGACAAGGCTGGGGGCTCACACCTTCTGACACCATGGCCCAAGCTCTAAATTGGCCCCTTTCAGACATGGCTGGAGCTGCTGGGATGCAGGGCACCAAGTCCCTAAGCTGCACATAGCATGGGGACCCTGGGCCCAACCCAATAAACCATTTTTTCCTCCTGTGATGGGAGGGGCTATTGTGAAGACCTCTGCCATTCCCTGGAGACATTTTCCCTATTGTCTTGGGAATTAACATTTGGCTCCTCATTACTTATGCAAATTTCTGCAGCAGGCTTGAATTTCTTCTCAGAAAATGGGATTTTATTTTCTATTGCATTGTCAGGCTGCAAATTTTCTGAACTTTTACCTTGTTTCCCTTATAAAACTGAATGCTGGCCAAGCATGGTGGCTCATGCCTGTAATCCCAGCACTTTGGGAGGCCGAGGCACATGGATCACCTGAGGTCAGGAGTTCAGACCAGTCTGGCCAATATGGTGAAACCCCATCTCTACTAAAAATACAAAAATGGGCTAGGCATGGTGACAGGTGCCTGTAGTCCCAGCTACTCTGGAGGCTGAGGCAGGAGAATCACTTGAATCGGGAGGCGGAGGTTGCAGTGAGCCGGGATAAGGCCACTGCACTCCAGCCTGGGCAACAGAGCCTCCCTCTCAAACAAAACAAAACAAAACAAAACAAATCTCTCTCAAGTTCAAAGTTCCAAAAATCTCTAGTGCAGGGGCAAAATGCCACCAGTCTTTTTGCTAAAACATGACAAGTGTCACTTTTACTCCAGTTTCCAACAAGTTCCTCATCTCCATCTGAGACCACCTCAGCCTGAATTTCATTGTCTATACCATTATCAGCATTTTGGTCAAAGTCATTCAACAAGTCTCTGGGGGGTTCCAAACTTTCTCACGTTTTCCTGTCTTTTTCTGAACCCTCCAAACTGTTCCAGCCTCTGCCTGTTACCGAGTGGCCTGTTACCTTTTCAGCAGTGGCCCACTCTACTGGTACCAATTTACTATATTAGTCTATTTTCATGCTGCTGATAACGACATACTCAAGACCGGGCAATTTACAAAAGAAGGAGGGTTTAATGGACTTACAGTTCCATATGGCTGGGGAAGTCTCACAATCATGGTGGAAGGCAAGAAGAAGCGAGTCATGTCTTAAATGGATGGAGCAGGAAAAGACAGAGAGCTTGTCCAGGGAAACTTGTTTTTAAAACCATCAGATATCATGAGACTTAATCACTATCATGAGAACAGCATGGGAAGGAGTCTCCAACCCCCAGCTCCCCACCCCTGTGGCCAGTGATTCAATTACCTCCCACTTGTTTCCTCCCAGGACATGTGGGAATTGTGGTAGTTATAATTCAAAATGAGATTTGGGTGGGGACACAGCCAAACCATATCAACTGTGTTGATAGTTTCTTTTGCTGTGCTGTTTGCACGTTAAATTCATATCCTGCAACTTATAACTTTAATTAGTACTTAAAGTTTGATGAAAATATTAGCCTTTGCATAATCAATAAAAGTTCATTATATATACTCTAACGGTTGAAATATCTCAGCTAACAAATATATTTAACATTTTACTCTCCTAGATAAAATTTATGATCTCTGCATATAACTTAAATATTTTGTTTCCCTGACAAATGTCCACACATATTTTATTGTTCTCGATAGTTTAGCTGACAAATATTGTGGCCACTTTCATATGTGCATGATCAGTATTCCTTTGCAATACGCTTTTTGAGGTTTAATAACTCTTAGCTAAAAGGTATACCTTCTCCTGTCCTATTGAGAGTTATGAGGTCTTATCTTTCCTACTTTCACATAATGAGATCCCACTTCCACTGCTAACAACAAAGCAATTTTAGTACAATTAGGTATTAAAAAAAAAAAAAAAAAACCCTGTAATTTTGGCATGTTAAAATTTGGAATGGTCTCTTTTTTCTTTTTTCTTCTTGCAGTGCAGATTTTATGAGCAACAAAGTTTTGTTTGTAAATTCTGTATCTATTGGTTTTCTTCACAAGCTTGATGTTGAGAACTTATTAAAACAACAAATTTACTATGAGTGTGTATTGTAGAACAATTGTTTCCTTCAGGGTTTCTGCAGAGCAAGAAATACAGTGAGATATTAACAAATATTTTCTAAATACAATGTCTGGGAAATTATATTTTATATGAAGTTACTAGTATTTATGTTTCTTACAGGATTTCTTTGTGTCTTATTATGCTAAGTAAATTGTCACTCTTTCTAAAAACGCAGTTATAGAGCTTAACATTATCCAAATGCATTTTGCTGTGATACCTGTAATAGATTACAATATTGTTCCAAGTTTTTACCTCTCTATGTTTCTACGTCTTTGTCCTTCCATTAGAGATAGAGTGACCTTTCCATTCTCTAGGTGGCTTGCTTCACTATGTGACTTATTATGGCTAAGAGAATGAGGTGGAAGTTATAGCATCACATTTTCAAGCCAAGGATATAAGAACCATCTTATTTTCTGTTCAGCTACCTCTTATGTTTCTGCCATGAAAATGAGAACAAAAGAAGTCAAAGTAGTTATTTGCTCCAAGTAGACACATTTGGATGATACATGGACCCAACACAAAGCTTGGAGACACACCCAGCTGATCTCTGCCAAGATAAGTAAACCAATCTCAGCAAAATGACAGATGTGTGATCATGGCATTAAATGCCTTTTGTTTTATGCCACTTAATTTTGAAATGGTTTTAATGCACATTAATTTATAAATAGCTACCTGATACAGAAACATTTGTATACAACTCAGTATGGTTAGATTACTGTATTATTAGAGTTCTCCAGAGATACAGAACAAATAGGAAATTAGATAGATAGATGAAAGATAGATAGATGATAGATAGATAAAGCAATAGATAGATAGATAGATAGATAGATAGATAGATAGATCGAGCAATAGATAGATATATGGGTAGATAGATAAGCAGTAATGTATACATACATATAGAGAGGGAGATTTACTTATTTTAAAAAATTGACCCACATGATTTTGGGGCCTGCCAAGTCTGAAATCATAAGGGCAGCCTGAAAACTCAGACAGAATTTGATGCTCTAGTCTCAGAGCAGAATTTCTTCTCAGGGAAACCTGAGTTTTTGCTCTTAAGGCCTCCAACTGACTGAATGAGGCCTGCCCACGTTATTGTATTTAATCATTACTTAAAATCAGCTGAATACAGATATAACAACAATAACAGAACACCTAAACTGCAGCACCTAGATTTGTGTTTGATTAAATAACCGGGTACTACAGCCCAGGCAAGTTGACCCATAAGACTACCCATCATGATTACCAAGGAAGAGAGCTGATAAAATATTGCAATGCAGGTAAGCCCACAAATAAAAGAGGGGACATAGACTCCTCAATTTATTTTCTTTTGTTGATCTTTCAGTTTTAGTAGATGGGATTAACTTTAATATTAAAAGACAAAAATGGAAAAATATAAGTGCAGACATGAAATCATAGCTCACCTTCTTGAGCAAAATTTGAAGACTGCCATCCCAATGGAGAATATTAATGAAACTGGAAGCAACTGGAAGGCGGGCTATAATTTGCCCCCTCTTTCCCACAAGAAATGCCTAATAATCTAGGCTGAATCCAGTTACTTGATAAAAAAAGAAAAGGAATGGAAAACTAGATATGCATAAAATGAGTAGCCTAACATTCTATTTTCCTTAATTCCAGGATTACAGCAGAGCAAAACAGTGATAAAATTAGTGGAAAATTAAGCTGAATGTTTTGGAGAATAAGTCAGTAGGAAAAAATTACATTTTATTAATCTTCTTAACATTCAAACAAATTGAGAAACTATTTTAAAACTATATAACATAAAGCTATGGTAAATTCATTTAATCTAAGAGTTCTAAAAGAAACCTGTGTCAATGACGTAATCAAGAAATACCCTAAAATAAACAAAATAATGAAAATTGTATTTCAAACAAAATGTAGTTGAATGAAATAGTTCAGATGGATTAGTAATTATACAAATAAGATGTATTATACATAGCTACAGATCATATGGGATAGAATAACTCAAATTGCTAATTTATACATGGAGAAGAATCACTTATATTAACCTGAAAGATCTTAACTTTTATACGTTCAGAAAGTTAAAATACATGTTCAAATGATAAGTCTTGAACTGAGATTTGTCTGGCTTCACAGTTTCTCTCTTTTTATATACTGCCATCCTGCTTCCTTTATTTGGCCTATATTGTCCTTTAAAATCTGGTTCTTCCCTCTTTACCAACTTCATCACCTAAAAGCCCTCCTTCATGAACTGCACTCCAACCATACTACACTCTGTGACCTTAATAAAATGGGCTGTGAGTTTTACTCACTCTTTGTGCTCTTCTTGAGGCAAACTTCTTCAACTTTTCTGTAAGGCAGTGCTTCTCAGACTTTAACACAGATTAAAATTGTTTGGAGGGCTTTTAGCAGACATATTGATGAACATCACCTCCATGGTTTTTGACTCTAGGTTAGTGGCCTAATAATTTGCATTACTAAGAATTTCCCTTGTGACACCAATCCCTCTTGTTTGGGGACCACACTTTGACAACCACTGCCATATAGGACATGTAGTCTTCAAGATTCTGCTTATTATTGTGTTCTCTGCAATTTTAGTCTTAGTCCATTGGCTTCTTCTATGTTGTAATGTAATGCTTATAATGAGATAATTTCTATCTGTAAAATAAGATTCATAATTTATATCTGTAAAATAAGATTCAGGATTACTATAAGAACAAAACATTTCTCAAAATAAGTTGCTCAAAGCCACATAACTAGTAAGCACTAGGAAAAATAAAAGGCAAATTTAGGCCAAGGCGGTGGCTCACGCCTGTAATCCCAGCACTTTGGGAGGCCGAGGCAAGCATATCATGAAGTCAACAGATCAAGACCATCCTGGCCACAATGGTTGAAACCCCATCTCTACTAAAAATACAAAAATTAGTTGGGCGTGGTGGCACACGCCTATAGTCCCAGCTACTCGGGAGAAACGCTTGAACCCTGCAGGCTGAGGTTGCAGTGAGCCGAGTTCGCGCCACTGCACTCCAGCCTGGCAACACAGCGAGACCCCATCTCAAAAAAAAAAAGGAAAAGGCAAATGTAACTATGACAATACAGCATACATACCCAATAGAAATGGGGTGTATGTGTGTGTATTTGGGAAGCATAGAAGCAAAGAGAAAATTAGTTAAATGTCATGGCTAGATAAATGACACAGAAAATGGTGAATATGGGTTAAGACTATAGTGCTCATGTCTGAAATTGACGATCTAGATATAGCAGATACTTGTCACATCCTTGATGTTCTGTATATTCTCATTTAAAATCTCAGAAGATTGAAATTTCTTTGTGCAGTAGGGTGACCTAAATATTTATTCTTAGTGAATCTGAGGGTAAGTTTGTATTACCTGAGTAGATTTGAAGAAGACTCTGATGATTGTTTCCTGAAGACTCTGATGAATGTGTTAGTACAAGGTGAAACACAAAAAATGCCCAAATTTTCATCCATATCCTTTCCTTCCCCAACTTCACAAGTATAACTCTGTTAGGGTCAATCACTTCAATAAAAATGCATAACTAACCTTTTTGCCTCATTACTTGTGATGTGAGTAATTCAAATAACCTAATGACCACCTTGTCATCTAATCCATTGAAACATATCATAATTGTTACCTCTACTGGAAACATTTCTTTCTTAAACTCTAAATTCTATAGTTGAACTACACTGGTTAGGATAGTAAGAAAAAAAAAGTGAACACATTTGAAAGATTTAGGAGACCCTACTCTATAGCTCAGTATTTTATAGTATCATACTTCAGGACAGCATTTCAAACTCATAAGGAATTGCCTTCCACCCAACACTATGCTAAAACACTGGGTCGGGTCATCCAGTGCTTAAGAAAATCTTCTGCTCCTGATTGATGAGATAGATAATACAACTATTGTATCCTAAACATTAATCCATTGCCCTACATCCTTCACTGTGAATGAGATTCATGTTGCAATGCTTTTTGGGGTACAATATCACAAAGTTATATAAAACAGTCACTAAATACATGAATGGCAGTACTTGCAAAGGCAAGTTGTCTGAATAAAAGCAAATCTAGATTCCTGCTACCAAGTTTCTAGCTGGATTCCTTGACATATGTGACATTCCAAGGCTTAGGGACATGAAGAATAGTGGCTAAAGAAATTATTAGGGATTTTTTTCCAAAGAAGTATTTTTTTCCTTATCAATATCCTCATTTCCTCATAAGACACCTGGAAAGTTATGACATTTACTGCTGTTACACTGCAGTAACCCTCAGAATCAAGCCCCAAGTTTGTTTTTCATGAGTTGTGAGATTCTGCCTACGTAAGCCAAAAGATAACTTTAAAAATGTCATAGAAATTCAGAGTTATGGCCTACATCTTAAGATAAAAGTACCAAAAGTTAAGCTTATTATTCTCTTAACTTATATCCATTCTCATCAGTCACAACCACCCTAATCTCCTAACATATTCAATGGCAGAACCTACCTGGCTACACAGAGCATAGCCCTCAGTAAACCTATGTTGATAATATATTATTATTATTATTTTTTTTGCAACAGGGTACCAGCTACTATTAAGATCCCATCCAAAAATATTGATTATATTGCTACTTGTTGCCCTGTTTACTCCATGCAACATAATACCTCTTATTTCCTCCAGGCCCTGTTACCTTCTTTATCCATGGCATATGAGAAAAGAACATTCAATCACATTGTAGACTTTCTGATAGATCACAAAGAACAATACTTCAAAATTGCCCCACAGGAAGATGAGAAGACTGAGGCATTTGTCCATTTACAACTAAACACATTTGGCTGAGGGAAATGATTCTGGGATATATTTGCATGCAGCTTAGAGGTTTCCTATAGCTTGAGGAAGTTGGTGGTGTATGGAACTGTCAAATGTACTGTAAAAATTAACAATTGTTGTATAACAAATTATTTCAAAACTTAGTGACTTTTAAAACAACACAAATTTATTTTGTCATTTCTATGGGCTAGGAATTTGGACATAGCCTCCCTGGGCCATTTGCTTCAAAGTCTCTGAAAAGTTGTGCTCAAGATGTCAGCGACGGCCTCAGTCATTTTAAGGCTGAAATGGAGAAGGACTCACTTGTAAACTGACTCACATAATTGTTGTTAGTGTTCAGTTCTTTGTGAGCTAATTGAACTAAAGGCATAATTGAACAAAAGTCCTCAGTTTATATCTAACTGATAGTTGCATTATTTCCTTGGTTTCTTGCCATGAGGACCCTTCAACATTGCGGTTTGCTTCATCAAAGCATCCAAGCAAAGGAAACGATAGTTAGCAAAAATTATGGAAGAAAATTTATTTTGTAATCTAATTACAGAAGTGGCAACCTATCATCTTTGTTGTTTTCTATTCTCTAAAATGTGAGTCACTACGTTCAATGCACACTCACAGGGAGGAAATTACACAAGTGTGTGAATACTAACAAGTGATATTTTTCTGCACCATTTTAGAAATCTGTGTATGATACTGTATTAGTCCATTCTCACATGGCTATAAAGAACTACCTGAGACTGGGTAGTTTATTTAAAAAATAGGTTTAATTGACTCACAGTTCAAAAGACTGCACAGGAGGCATGGCTGTGAGGCCTCAGTAAACTTACAATCACAGTGGAAGGGGAAGCAAGCACATCTTCACATGGTGGCAGGAGAGAAGTGGGAAGTGCCACACATTTTTAAACATCCAGATATCATGAGAACTCACTCACTATCATGAGAACAGCAAGGAGCGAATCTGCCCCCATGATCCAATCACCTTCCACCAGGGCCCTCCTTCACCACATGGTAATTACATTTCAACATAAGATTTGGGTAGGGACACAGAACCAAAACATGTCAGATACATAAGGTGCTTAAATTATGTGGGCCAAGGAAATGTTGTCCAGTACATCAAAACCATCTACTAGAATTAACGAAATTATTTTAAATGCCTTATTATAATAGATGCAGCATGTAAAATGTCATTTCACATGAACATATTACTGAAAAAATAGATGCATAAGGAAAATTAAAGATGCATTTACAGAGTGAGATGCTGTCTCAAAAAATGTAACTTACCATCCATTCTTATTTTCTTACATACTTTTTCTGGCCTAACACAGAAAAATATAGGAAATAGTTATTAGCTAAATATTTTCACTAGAAGACACTGAAGTCCAGAAATTGCCTGTGGTTTTATGCTGTTTTACAGAACACAGAAAGGCACACTGAAACAGCCAAACTAAAAATAATAAAGCAATTTTTCAATATCATTACTTGATTATAATCAAATTAATCATGACTACAAAAACACTAATCAAATCACATAAAACAAATTATATGCTGGAGAGAATTACAAGTGAGTCAAGCTTAGCCTCGTTTTTTGAATTTAAACTCTCATTAAAGGATCCTTATTTCAGTGAATTTAAGTAAGAGGAGAACAGGAAAAGTACTTCCTTTCTCCTTAAGAGAATATAGGTCTAATGAAGGATTGAAGTTATGATTTATTAATTTTAATAATGAAGGCAAATTAAAGTGTTGACTCTTACGTTTTCGTAATTTAAACAAAAGAGCAACATTGTATGGGCATGCCAAATAAATTTTCCTAGAATTTATCAAAAGAAAATATAACATGATCCTCAAATAGTTTCCTGTAGACTTGTCCATGTTTTACCTCAAGACTGGAGATATGTAAAACCTACCAACTTAATTTTGTCTTTGGGAGTAATTATCTTGGAAATAAGTAGTAAGTAAATAAAAATTGCTTTAAAAATCAACTTCATTTTGAATCAATTGTATTCATAGATTCAAGAAACATATTTTGTTGATACAGATTAATAGTTTCTAATAATAACTTTAGAAGCCATTCCTTTCAAATAATTTTACTTAGGAATTTCAATAAGCTGCATTTCTATTATATTAGATATTATGTTTGCTGGTTTGTATTCTATAAATAACCTACTTTCACATTAAAGATGTTACAACTTTAATCCTACATAATTATAAGCATTTAAAATCAGATCCCAGGTTGTGGATTCCCTTTATGCCTGAATCACATTCTAACTTTCATTACAAGCTAAATCTCATGTACTTAGAAAATACCATGAAGGCAAACTGAGTCAACTTGAAGCATTCTCTTCATTGATTAAAAAATTGTGACTTTTAAAGTGTTTGATTCTCTTTGACTTAATGAAGAACTTGAATCTTCAGAAATATTTCAAAAAGATACCAATCTTCACTGGTTTTCTCTCATAAAATCAATTTCAGATGTAACATTCAAAAAAGCATGTTACTAGAGGTTGCTGCTCTGTATATAGAGCGTATGAGAGACCATTTTTCCTATACTACTGATACTGGCTACAGACAAAGTAAAACAGATACCACGACAAGAAATTCAGAACACAAGAAAAATCAAGAAATGCATGTGTGGAAGATCCATATTTTTTTGTTTCACCTTGCTCAAGTTCAAAAGAACAATGAGTTAATTAGTTCAGGAAATAAACATTCAGTTCTCTAAAATATGAAGTAATTACTTGAAATGTCTAGAGAATAATTTCATCTAAATATTTATTTTCAGTGTTTTACTGTATGCATTTAAGGCATACAATATGATGTTTTCAAACATACTATGACATATACATAAGTGACATAATTACTATAGTCAAACACATTAAAATATCTACCATCTGTGGTTACTTTTTGTGGTGAGAGTGCCTAAAATCTTCTCTCTTAGTAGATCTTTAAAATACAATATAATAATATTAACTCTAATCTTCATGGTTACATCACATCTCTAGACTTATGCATCCTACATAACTGCAAATGTGTACACTTTGACCTACTTCTCTCCCATTTCCTCCAGTTCCCTGACTCTGGTAACCACTTTTCTACTGTTTCTATTGATTCAACTTTTTTTTTTTCTAGATTCCACATACAAGTGAGATTATGTTGTATCTTTTTCTCTGTGTTTGGCTTATTTTACTTAACATAAAGTACTCAGGATTCATCCAATTGTTGTAAATGGCAGTATCTTCTTTAACAAGGCTGAAAAATAATATATTATTTATACTTATATACACACACACAACACGACTGACTCTTGAACAACATGGTTCTGAACTGCATGAATCTGCTTCTACATGTATATTTTTCAACCAAATGCAAATTGAAATATAGTATTGATGAGATGTAAAATTCATACATACAGAGGGCCAACTTTCATATCTGCAAGTTCTGCAGGGTTAACTGAGGGACTTGACTATGCCTGGATTTTTGTATATGCAGGGATCCTAGAGTCAATCCCCTGCATATATCAAGGAATAACTCTCTCTCTATATATATATACACACACACACATATATACACACACACACACACACATATATAAAGGAATAACTATATATATAAAACTGTATATATAACTCTCTCTATATATGTATATATAATTTTTTTATCCATTCATTCGTGGATGGTCACTTACGTAGTTTACATATCTTGGCTATTGTGAATAATGGTGCAATGATCCTGGGAGTACAGACATCTCTATGTTGATTTCATTTTGGGAGAGTATAAACCCAACAGAGGGATGCCTGGGTCATATGGTAGTTCTATTTTTTTATTTAGGAACCTCCATACTGTTTTTCATAATGGCTGTACCAATTTGCATTCTCATAGACACTGTATGAAAGTGTCCTTATCACCACATCTTGACCAATAAGAGACCAAAGGAAGTATTGGTCTCATCTTTTTCATGATAGCCATCCTAAAAGGTGGGAGGTAATATCTCATTGTGGTTTTTTTTTTTTTTTTTTTTTTTTTGCATTTCCAGATGATTAGTGAGACTGAGCATCTAATCATATACCTGCTAAGCCTTTCTTCAGAGAAATGTCTGTTTGGGTCTTTTGCCCATTTTTTAATCAAGCTATTTGTGTGTTTTTTGTACTGAGCTGTTTGAGTTCCTTGTGTATTTTGGATATTAACACCTTCTCAGATTTATGGTTTGCAAAGATTTTCTTCTAATTTACAGGTTACCTTTTCATTTTGTTAATTTTTTCCTTTGTTGTGTGGATTTCTATTAGTTTGCTGTAGCCCCATTTATTTCTGCTTTTGTTGCTCAAATTTTTTTTTATTTGATATCTAAAAACATCATTGCCAAAGCCAATGTCAAAAAGCTTGTCCCAAGTTTTCTTCTAGAAGTTTTACAGTTTCAGGTCTTACATTTAGGAATTTATCCATTTAGAGCTGATTTTTGTGTTTGGCATAAGAAACGGGTCCAATTTTATTGGTATGTGAAAATTCGGTTTTCCTAACATCATTTATTGAAGAGACTATTCTTTCCACATTGTGTCCCCTTGGTGGGCTGCTTGCTGAAAACTGGTTGACTTTACATGTTGGAGTTTATTTCTGGGTGCTCTATTATGTTCCATTTACTTATGTCCCTATTTTTATGCCAGTACTGTACTGTTTTGATTACTAATTAACCTATCTTAAATCAAGAACTGTGATCCAGACAAATTTGTGTTTTTTTCTCAACATTGCTTTGGCTCTTCATGGCCTTTTATTCCACTTAACTTTTGAAATTGTTAATTTCTGTGAAAAATGCTAGTTGAACTTTGATAGGGATTACACACAGTCTATAGATGACTTTGGATAGATGGATATTTTAACAATCTCAATTATTTCAACCCATGGGCAGAGAATATCTTTCCATTTATTTGCGTCTTCTTCAATTTCCTTCATCATTGTTTTATAGTTTTAAGTGTACACATATTTCATTTGCTTTGTTAAATTTATTTCTAAGTGTTAAATTTTTCATGCTATCATAAATGGCATTGTTTTCAATGTTGTTTGTATTAGAGTACTTGCATGTACCTATTTCAGAAAAGTGCATTGATGAATGGAATTTTGTCTATAAAAGATAGAAAGTGTTTTGTTTTAATATTGTATACAGTTAGCTTTCCCACAAGCAATAGTCTTTCTAAGGTATTTTAATAAATGATAAATTGATTTTTGAATCTTTCTAGAAAATTATAATTTGAAGAAAATAAGAACTTACCAAAATCTATTTAAGTTAATTCTTAAAATAATATAATTTATATTAATATCAGACAGTCAATATTATATCTATGCATGTATATTTATGTATATACATATTTCATGCTCAGTTAAGCACAAAATCAATCTTTTAAATAAAAATACACAAATTTATAAATTTGTTACTTGCATTTTATTTATAACCATCAGCAACATTAAATAAGTACCAAACCCTTGTCTCCAAATGAAAATTTATATTCAATGAATGTATATTCAATGAATAAATACCTGACATTTCATAATAAATTCCAAGGAGAACATTAAACTTGATTTAAAATGGATCTTAAATAAAATTTTGTATGAATTGTATATGCTGTTTGTCATTTCAGAATAACTTAAAACTAAAACTTTTTGGGTATGTGTTATTTACTTGTGATTGTAACTTTGACTCATTGTGACTCCGTTAATATTTAATTTTTATTTTACTAAATTTAATAATATAAAATTAAATACAAAAATATAAAATATAACATCAAAAAACAGAAAGTAGAAAAAATATTTCACCATATTTAATTGGGTACAAAATAAATAATGCCTAAACTGTTACTGTAATTAACACTGAAACTACTCCTTTCTGCTATTTCCATTTTATTAAAAGGTTTATAATGATCTTTAATTAATTGAATGACTTTTGATATTTATTTAAATGATCACATTTTTCTCTTCATTCATTATAACAAATAGAGTAGAATTAATTAAGTTAACAGAGTTTACTCTGTAGAATCAAACAAATAGTACATGTATGATCTTAGGACATAATTACAATAAAATACCTGTTGATTCAATATCCCTATATTTTATTAAACAATTTTGAAACTAATACTATTCTTCAGTTTATTCTGATACCTCGTTGCTTTATGTCCCACATCTAATGTGGGCTTTTACCAGATTTTACTTTCAGTAGTTTTATCTGCCATTGTCACTATAGAAAACCATTGACACTCTCAAATTATGATGACTCAAGGTAACTTTAATAAATAAACTATTTATAAAGGTGTGGGGAAGGCACATGAAATCACGAGTTACTATATTGAGAACTATATATATATTGAGAACTAAAGAGATTTGAGAATAGAAGTGTTACCAGAAATTGAAGAAGAAAACCCCTTTTAAAGTGACATAGCCAACCAAGGGGACTTGCAAGGAGGAATACAAGGAATTAAATGTCCTTCCCGTATTCTGATACTTTCCTTCAATCTCATTCCTGGGTTAACATTGGCCGAAATCAAGCATAAGCCATTTAAAACAGGAAGCCAGATGATGTAGTTCATATTGTGAAGTCACTGAAACAGACAGGACAGTAATAGAAGATATTCGGCAGAGAATTGTATTAGTGTATAGAAACAATTGGAAAAATGGAGAGCCATGTTTCTGTAGTTAGCCATCTGCATTCTGTAAGGGTCCCAATGTGAGTGGGAGGTCAGGGCTGAGGGCAGGAAAAAAGAGCTGTCTAAAGTTTAATCAAGCTAAGGGAAAAGTTAAGGTTGTCTTTGTTAGTGATCCCTCTTTCTTCAATGGTAACTTTTATTTACGTTCAGCAAATTTATGGTTCTCCCAGAGTTTTTACTTTCTGTATTCGATAGGCCTCATGTTCAGCCAGATACAAGTAATTTACTGGAGACCTCTCTAAATTTTCTGAACAGGCTCATACTTTTGTGCAACTTTCCAGACCACCAAGAATAAGTGAGATTTTGGCAAGGCACTCTGGTTGTCCCTTTTACTGGATGTGCCTATTAAGTGCCTGGTGTGCCATTGTGCTGTTTGCTCCCAACAGTATGATCACCTCCAGCTATCCCATGCTAGACTTCTCTAATTTTTGCCACTGAGCTATGTATTGTTTTTGACAGTGCTGGGCACGAATTTTCCCACAATGTACTCCTAATAAAAATCAGCTTATCTGAAAGCACATCAGGGCTGCCCTACATGTTGGAGAGGTGACAGTCCTGCCCTACATGTTGGGGAGGTGAGAGTCCTGCCCTACATGTTGGGGAGGTGAGAGTCCTGCCCTACATGTTGGGGAGGTGAGAGTGCCATTCTACATGTTGGAGAGTTGAGAGCAATCTCAAGCTGAAATGCCTTGGACTCTCAATTTCACCAAGATTTAATAGGCCTTCCTGAATGTTTCTCAATTTCTTACATCTTTAACTGCTTGCTTTTGACAGCTTTGCTAAGTGTTGTTTCTGCTTTTGCGGGATAGCATTAAGATTAACCATGCTTCTTACTCAGTCGTTCCAGAAGTCCTCCTCCTCCTCATTCTGCATGTTTTTATCCAGAATTTTCTTGCCTCAAGATGTTTTCTATCACTGAGGTTAGAAAGGCCATTAGTGGGGCTGCTTAAATAAATGATTTTTTCATATTATTTATATCTAATCAATCACGAATTATCACCAATCAAATTGCTAAATATTTTTAATCAGAACAATTCATTTCATATTACCTTATTTCAGAAACATAAAATCTCTCCTAAATAATCACCCCATTTGACTTTCTTAAACAGTGTTTCACTATTAACATCCTAGAATCTGACCATCCAAAACAGCGCCTGGAAACAGGCTACCTCACAGCCTCAAAATGTCACCTCTCTTGAAATGTCCATTAAACTAGAAGACATGATGGTGTTAATCTACAGAGTTGATTTTCATTAACAAGCTTTCTGCAAGTGAATGTATTCAGTCTTAAGAGAAGAAACCACCACTGCCGCCTTCTTTTTAAATGAGGATTAAAAATGCTTCTGATTCGATTTATATTTTAATAAAATGATGGATTTGATAAAAAAAAGAAATGTAAATATGATCACAGCACATACTTGTTTAAATATTTAATAGGAACTCTAACAACTCCAAAATTTACAACCTTCTGCATATCTAGAACCATCCTATCTCTCTGCCTCATATTTTACTAACTCTTTACTTTGTAGTTTATCTTTGAATAATGTTGAACAGCATGCAGTTCCTTGCTACACACCATACCCCTTCACATCTCTGCAATTTGGAATGATAAGATTGCAATGTTTATCTCATTATCATTTAGTTATACTTTAACAGTTGACAAGTATGCATTGTCAAACACCCACATTTGAGGCTGGATTAGTCGGTTCTTTCATTTACCCAGTAAATCTTCGTGTGTAATATTTTACTATAGCTCGTAAGCCATTTTGCTAAAACTATCACTGCAATGTGCATATTTGCTCCTCAAAGGCACATAACCTTTTTTATTCATGGTACTTACCATAGTGCCTAGAAAAAAAAATGCTTCATTAATATTTGTGAACAAAATACAACTGATTTTGGCTGACATAAAAGTAAATTGTAATTTATTTTTGTATATATACATTTACATATATTCCTTTACATTATTCCAACTTTTAACATCAATTCTTTGAATATAAGCCCAAGAGTGTGAACTTCATTTGTAAAAAGGCAAAATGGGCAGATGTACAACTCCATGAGCCCAATTAACTTTTGCCTCTGAAGTAAATATAAGTTGTCAAAGGGTGCATTGGATGATCTACTGTTCTTTGCACTGGATTAGAGAAAATTACTAATTTTGTCATATGCAAGATCAAAGATGCTCGATGTCACTGTGTCACCACGTCATTGTACCCATGCGCCTTTCTGGGCTTTTAAAATTTCCTCCAAAATTCATAGCCTGGGGGTGTTGATACTATGTATAGATGGTGCCTTCTATATACACAGCAACCTGACCTATTTACTTTTTGAAAATTTTTATTATGGTCATTTTGAAGAGGACTGATGGAATTCTTATGAAGACTGAGCCTGTTTTTAAAAGATATTTAGAATGAAAAAAAATAGTACTTCATTTTATTCCTTTCTTATGTTTTATTATAGTAATGATTAAAACCAAAAAGTTTGGGGAAATTAATGTTAACTTAATATTAAGAGACATTATAGTGATATAATACTTCATGTTTTTGAATTACTTCTTGTTGATAATAAAAGAAGAAAATATTGCACCACTGCAAGGTACATTTGACATCAACTCTGTATCACTTAGATTTGGTATCAGTGTTTCTGATTTCTCAAGGACCAGCAAACTAGATAAATCATAACACGGTAAATAAAATTCTCAACTAATGAAAGACTTCAAGAAAGAGAAATTGGAAAAGCTAAGCCTGCACAGAGAACTTCACAGAGAACACGTCTTTTGAATAAATTTGTTTTTAGCATTCTTAGTTTTTTCTTCCTTAATTTATCTATTCATTCAATACAAGTATATGTTTCAGTATTTAAAAATGAAAAGACTTATCCAGGCATTGGAAAATAAAATATTTTTTTAAAATAAATAATCTTAATGAATTTCTTGCATTTATTGATTGATTAATTTGAGACAAGATCTCACCCTGATGCCTAGTGTGGAGTGCAGCCTCACCCTGATGCCTAGTGTGGAGTGCAGCGGCACTATCATAGCTCACTACAGCCTCTACCTCTTGGGCTTAAATGATCCTCCTGCTTCAGTCTCCTGAGCATCTACCACGCCTGGCTAATCTCTGTATTTTTTCTGTATATGAGGTCTCACTATATTGCCCAGGCTGATCTCAACACTCCTGGGCTCAAGAGATCCACTTCCCTTGGCCTCTCAAAGTACTGGGACTACAAGCATGAGCCACCACAACCAGTCATTTTCATGAATTTTAATCCCAGGTGGAGAAAAGTAAATTCAAATGAATAACTGCATAATATACCCATTAAAGACATAATTAAAATACACACCGAAAGTAAACCTAATAAACGTTTTACTGGATATTCCAAATAATGCAATAAGAAAAAAAGATAAATGTCAGGGGAAAATAACTAAAGCTGCCATTATTGTACATAAAATGTTTATCTACATAGAAGTCAGTAGAATGAATTACCAATCATCAAACTCTTCTAATAAAAACCTGTTATGCAAATGGATCTAATACGAGTTCCACATATTAAAAGCAATAGCCCTTTATTCAGTCAATATGACAGTTCTAGATTGAGAAAACTTTTAAAGTGTGCTGTTGGATATTGATGAATACACTTTATTATTCCACGTACTGTGAAAATTTCAATTTGAAAAAATGAAAAAAAATAACAAAGATTAAAAATAGAAAAAGAAGTGGAAGAGGTAATTCTTCTACTGAATGTTGAGTTAAACATTCTATTGATTTACTATATAGCTTTGTTAGACATATACACTTTCCTAAACAATATATTATTTGGCTAATTATCTATGGAATCATTATCATTGTACGAAGGACTAGAACCACCACATTGTAGGAGTGTATCTGTTAAAACTTACTAGGTAATACAAAACTATTTTCCAAATTGATTATGAAAATAATTCTGGGATCAATATGTTATCAGCCTTTTTAATTGATCCATTCGGGAAGATGTAAAATGTCACATTTTGATTTCAATTTGTATTTCCTGTTTACCAATAAAGTTAGCTAATTTTTCTGATAATTAACCATTTATATTTTCTCTAAAGAGAAATGCCTGCTCACGTATTCTATCTTTCTTTTGGGTGCTTTCTTATTCATTGAAAGTATTATTATTGTTTATTTACACTTTTTAAATTTTCTGTCAATTTTATTATTAATATTGTAAACATATTTAATATAGCACACTTATGCATTTATAACAAGAGGGGTCACTGTATATATGAAACAAAATGCCACTCTCTTTTGAAGTACAAAGAAAGAAAGAAGAAGGGAGAAAATAGAAAGGGAAGGAAAGAAGGAAGAAAGGAAGGCAGGCAGGAAAGAAAGGTAGGCAGGCAGACAGCTGGGCCAAGACTATCACCAAGCAAATCTACTTATTGGTATCTGCTCTAGAAAAGTCCTTTTACTTGTGCATGTATTGGATGAATGAATGATTTGTTTTCTAACATTTTATTTCCTTTTCTTTTCTTCCAGGACTATTAATTCTAATTTTAGCTAACTATATGCTTACAGTATTTATTCTTTGTATTATAATTAGCTGTTAGGGTGGATTATGAATAGTATTTATTTATTCTTCATCTCAATAGTCTGGGGGGATATGCTGAGAGATTCAGATTTTGGTGGTCACTTTTATCTTACACAATCAAAAATTTTTTGTATTTTGAGTCATTTATATATTTTTTCCTTTGTAGAATAAGATTTCTTTAGTAATAGGCTTTCAATGAAATAAATGAGTTAAAGAAGTAAAACATTTTGACCTTACCTCTTTCTCTTAGATCACCTCTTTTGCTTAGATGATAAGACATTCTATTCTTTGACCTTTTCATTAAAATTTTGTTTCAAATATCACTTTAAATTCCCTAATGAAAACAAAACACTTTTAGCCAAATTTATTCATATAGATATTTTAATTTCCAAGAGTCTTTCTGAGATATATACACCTGGATTTCTGAATTTATGTATATCTGTATCAAACAATGGAATTTTTTAAGCAATAGATGACAAATTCTAAACTGAATGGCTGGAACTGCACTTGTGATTATACAGTATGTATACAATACAATTAGTAACACTAATACTATACAATTAGTAAACATAAATAAAAGACGTAGCCTTTCCATGTTTTCAATATTTGTAAAATATAGTGGACCACTGTATTTATGATGCCATAATGAAAAACCAGCATCACATTTAGTCCTCCTTATGATTTTACTTTATAAATCAAGCTAATAAATTTCTGTAATTTTTGCAAAAATATTTGAATACATTGCAACAGAAATGTTTTGTGCACACACATACAATATTCAGCATTCATGTAATATAAATACAAATATTGAATATAACATAGATTTTAATAGGGATAATATATATTATGTGTAACATAATAGTTGCAATGAATGCACACATATATAATACTGTGCATAGTAACACTAAATAATGTATGTATATGTAGCAGATGACATATATTGAATAGAACAATTATTTAATTATGTGATGAAAGAGTAAATAATCATTGTGTGTTAAGTCATCCACTCTGAAAGATTTAAGGGAAAACGTTTATCAAAAAAACAAACAAACAAAAAAACAGCATATTTGGGCCAGGTGTGGTGGTTCAGTCAGAGGCAGGAGGATTGCTTGAGGCTGGGAGTTTGAGACTAGTCTGGGCAACACAAGACCCTAGCTCTACAAAATTAAAAACTTAGCTTGGTCTGGTGGTGCTCACCTGCAGTCCCTGCTGCTCAGGAGACTGGGGCAGGAGAATGGCTTGAGCCTAGGAGTTTGAGGCTGTAATGAGCTATGATTGTACCACTGTGCTCCAGTCTGGGCAACAGAGGGAGACCCTACCTCAAAAAAACAAAACAAAACAAAAAAGATTTGTAAAATGGATGTCACCTTTTTCTACTAGTGCATTTCAATGTACATTTGAACAATGATGATGCATTGTCAAATTTTAAAATCGTAGCATGACTTGACACAGGTTATTTTTATATTGCGATGGATGACTACTTTTAGTCAGCACCTCTTATTTGTTACACCAAACTTAGATTTCAACAATCTTTAAGAAAAATCTTATAAATGCACACATTCTTAATTATCACACTGGCACATTTTCACTTGAATTTTAGCTTTCAGTCCCATGATGCTCTTCTCTTTGATACTCATCTGTTAGAGCAGAGTTCATGATTATTGCTCCCTACTCACACACAGACACACACAGACAATGCAATGCTTCAACAGCTTTCTAATATTGTTGATTGTTGTCTCTATTCTTGATTTATTACACTCCAAAGAATGTGGGTTGAAATGAAAGGCTAAAAATTTGCTGTGGCACAAGATATTTTTTCAAAGATGTCTTGTTGGGAATATGTCTTTTATCATTTTTTGTTCTTTTTAGATGCTCACAGAATTGTTCATTTAAAGAATTGGTAGTTTTAGAAGCTGACTTGCCATTGGGAAAAATGTTTCTATCTATGCAAGAGTATATAAGAGCTTGACATATTCATTTATTGTGAACTTGAAAACTCTTTGTACTTGGTGGAGACTAAAAATGACAAAAATAATTCTCATCATGGATTTCATGTTTCAGAACTATCCAAGCATAATAACAATGAACAGTATAAACAAAAAGGGACTAATCTATGTCACTAAGTTCAACAACTTATCAAGACAGGCATTTAAAAAATTAACTTCTCTCTTCAATTCACCAAATTTTAGATGTTAATATGTCATTGTGTTAAAAGCTGTTGAAACAAGAAGTTTACCCTTAAGGAAGGAAAGACGTAAACAATAAAATATATAAATATTTTAAATGGTTGTAGTAATACATCACAGGAAACTGTAACAGAGTATAAGAGGCAACACATAGATCACAGAGTTATCTGAGAAAGTGGCATTGAAGGTGTGACCTATTGTACAAGAAGAGATCATACATGAAAATATAGTGCTATGTGCTATTGAAAAAGAAACTGAGTATTTTTTATGCTTACAAAGACTCTTTCACAATATTTATGGTTACATGTTTTTTAGATGGTTATGATATTTGTTAATACTCTCTGATTATATTATGCTCACCTTATATTCCAGAGTACATGATAATGTACTTAATTGATTTTTGAATAATAGGTAATTATTAGAATGGCTAATTTCTTTTTTCTCATTTTACTGAATATATATTTTGAATGCCCCAAATGATTTTAATAAAATGTTAACTTGTCAATTTGTTATGACAATTTTCTTTTTGGCATAACATATTATATATATACTCATCCTTTAAACACAGGTGGCCCAGGGTGACTCAGAATCAGACATTCTCTTTGGAGACATGGTACTGAAACACAGAATGTAAATTGAAACACCAAAGAACAAAAAGATTTCATTTTCTCATGTTTGTTGTGTTGGGTGGAGAAGACAAAGAATGAAAAGAAGGGATAGAGACTTCAGAGAAAGATATTTCCACTCGAATGAATACTACTAATTTTTTTCTTATTTACTTAAATAACTTAGAACATTATGTTCATAAAGGAAGATCTGGGAAAATGAACAGGAAAAGCATGCCAGATAGAATCCATTACATTTATACATTTCAGGGACAAACAGCTTACCCAGTGAAAATCTAGACATCTGGGATAACAAAGAGAAATTCTGACACAGAATTTTCAGTAACCAGTGTCAGTAAATGGGAGGAAAAATGAGTGAAATAATAGTAAACTTAGTGATGTATTAGGCATTTTTCAATTCCAGACACAACTTAATTTCAATTGTATGTATTTACTTCACAGTATGTTTATTCAATTAAATAGAGTTACAGTATTTTATATTTGAGTGCACAAAATGCTGTGGGTATTTTCAAGAACGTGAATGCTACCTGGCACTAGAGGTAGAAAGAATTCAATGTAAGTTGAAAAGGTTTTTCTCTGTATTATATTCTTTAGCTATTATTATGTGATCAAATTAATAATTCTAAAGCTAAGATTCTAGACACTTTTTTCTTAAGGCTTACTTTATTGTTGGAGTACATAAAGGCAAAAATAAATAGTAATACTACATTGCCATTTTCCCTTCACTCTCACGTGTTGCCTCAGGGCTGCTCATTCTCATGGTCTGGATGTGTAACATAATGATAGATATTCTTTCTGAGGGTAGTATACTAGTGGGTTCACTTAGATCATAAACTGATCATTACTAGGCAGCTCTCTATTCACTTCTTCAAAAAAGTGAAACCAAAGTGTTGAGTCAGCACGTGACATGTTATTTTAATAAACAGATGTTCAGGCTGAGAGAACATGTGAGAGAGAAAAGTCAACTAAAACACTATTGCAATCAATATAATTCACAATCAACATAAAAATCAAAAGTTCTCCAATTAATCAAAATAATGAGATAGAATATCTCATGGATGAATGTTTTGTTCACAGATAGTAAAACTTAGGAATAAAGTCACCAAGATATGTGCAAAATATCTATGGAGAAAGTGGTAATAGTTTATTGAAGAATAAAAATAAGCTCTAAAAATATTCATAGAAATGCCATGTTAATGAACAGAAAGACTCAATGTTTTAAAGATTTCTGTTCCCTCTAAATCTGATAATGGAAGTACAAGTTGCCAGAAAACTATAATGTCACAAAATAATAATATAATATCACAAAAATACCTATATATATAAAATAACAATATATAATGAAGTTATTTTAAAGCAGTGGATCGAAAGTAAACTTTAATGGCAATATGAGGAAAAAACACTTATAAAATGAAAAATGTTGTATGTCTACATCTTTCTAGCTAATAATATATTAGAGAGGAGAATATTAGAACATTTCAGCTTAGATATTATAATTTTAATGCATAAGACTGCAACAGGAAAAGAAAAGCAACAAAGTGAAAAAATAAGGCTGTATAAATGCATATATACATATGTGTATTATATATATCATATCATAAAGGAATATTTATAATTAATATATAAATAAGTTATGAAAAATGTTGAATAAAGATTACCATATAAATATGCATAGGTTGTACTTTGCACAAGGGGGTTTGTTAACTGGCAGAAGGGAACTGAAATCTAGGCTACATTGTGCTCATCAAGCCTTCCTGGCCGGCAGGTGTATTCACCTGGAGGCACACTTTTTTTGTTGCACAAAGGTGTCCAGTGAGCGTTTCACAGTGGCCCTGGTGAAGGCAAAGGATATAAACAGGCAATTCAAAGAAAAAAATACAAAAATGTT
This sequence comes from Macaca thibetana thibetana, assembly GCF_024542745.1. Lineage (NCBI taxonomy): Eukaryota > Metazoa > Chordata > Mammalia > Primates > Cercopithecidae > Macaca > Macaca thibetana. The sequence continues at coordinate 57,826,330 of NC_065589.1, forward strand.
CTATCTACATATAAAAAGGATTCCATTGTACTTGTATTCAGAGTAGTTAAGAGTTACTAAGTATACAGGAGGAATATATTATATATGTCTAACAGAATAATTCAAAAGAATTAAAATAGCAAATTTGATATGGATAAAAAGAAATATTACCCTCTTTGCAATGTTCAATTATAAATAAGTATGAAATTTTTGAAAGTTGTCTATCAACATATATATATATGTAAACTCAGAAATTCACCTCCTAGATATATATAATACAAATACAGATATATACAGGGATTCTTGTACAAAGATTTTAATTGTAGTCCAGTTTCTGTAATTAAAATAGAAAAACAAACATATTAACATAATGGATAGTAAATTATTTTACATTAATTTCATGCAATATTATACATATAAAAATAGTTTTTCTTTATTTACTGACATCTTAAAAACTCAAGACACTTTGCTATATTAAGAACAAATTTCCCAAAAAAGCAATCATCCCACAAGTATTTATTGAGTGCTTACAAGGTGCCAAATGGCAAATATCATGGACAAATGCCTTTGCATTTGTGTAGTTTACATTTTAGTGGGGATAAACAGTATACATGTAAGAAGGCAGTGTTACAAAAAAAAATACAATAAAACCTCCAATGTATATAACCTGCAATGTATATCACCTCTAACCTGAAGGTAGAGGTAGAATTGGTTGCAATTTAAATGGGGTGACCAGGGTAGATTTTATTGAGAATTTGGTATTTGAGAAAATATTTGAAGAAGACGATGAAATAAATCCTATAGATATGTAGTAAAAGAGTGTTTTGCTGCTAGAGGCAACAGGCAGCACCAAAGCCCTGAAGCATGCCCATGCCTAGCTATGTGAAAGATGAGAAAGAAATGTGGCTGCAGTAGAGTGAGGGGAAATACAGAAATAACAAGACATGAAGTCAGTATAGAAATGGGCATCAGAATGTCTAGAGCTTCATAGGCTAAAAAGAGTTGAAAGACAGCATAATTGTAAAAGTGAAAGATCACACAAAATAATGAAAATAAGATAATGTGTGAAATTATATACTAACAAATTAGTTTGATCATAAAAGTTTACTAAAAATTTAAAAAGTTATTTCTTTCAAAAATACACACCTGTAAATTACATGTACTTTGCATTAAAATGTAATATTGTTAAATGGGCAGCAGCAATGGGAGAGTTTTGATTAGAAGAATGGCATGATCTGATTAATTTTGACAGGATCACCTTGGCGACTGTGTTGACAATAGACCCTGAGATAAAAAGTAGAAATGAGGAGATCAGCTAGGAGTCTGGGGCAGTCTTCCAGGCGAGAGAAGGGGGCTTATATCAGGATTTGGCATGATTATACTTTGGTAAGGTTCTTTTAGAAATAAAAAAATTAAAACAAATTAAATGTAGGTATCCATGTATGTACAGAGAAAGGTTGTAAATTCTTAGATAAGGATCCAAAAGTAGATGTGCAAAAATATTAACAAGTTTCACCTCTAGAAATTTTAAAAAACACAATTTAATTCATAGAATTTAAGAGTTTTCATTTGGATTTTGCTTAGCTTATTAGAGTGAAGTAAACACATGTAACCAAGACATATGTGTATGCTATATCATATTTCATCCGAACTATTTGCTTCCCAATCCATTGCCATGACACTTGTATGGGGATTATCCTGTCCCATCCTACTAAATTATAAGCTTGATTATTTAACTAATGGAATGTGAGTGGAAATTATATATGCTACATCACAGTGCAAGTTTTATAAGTGATAACATAATTGGTTTCTCTTTGTTCTCTATTTGACCTATGACAAAAATTCTTTGCTTGGTCAAGCTTAGGTCAGGCTTCTGGACCTTCTCCTAAGCCTATCTGTATACTTCCTTGTAAACTCCATTTTTAGCAAAGAATCCTGCAAAGTCAGTTTAGCCAGAACCCACTATCATCCATATCTCTTTCCTCAATTTGTGATGAGGTTCCTCATTTCGCAGGTGATGCGTGATCACGCTGGCCTGCCTTCAGCAAGAATCCCGTTAAGTTAGTTTAACCAGAGCCCCACTTACCACCGAAGTTTTCTCTCAGAATTTTCTACCTACTGATCCCCACCCTCCTTCATGGCTAAAAATTTCCACTTGCTCACAATGTATTTGGAGTTGAGTGCAATCTCACACACTGCAAGACCCCATTGCAGAGGTTCCTATACCTGTCACATTGGTCCTGAATAAAATCTTTCTCACCATGCTTTAACAAGTATCATTGAATGCTTTTTTTTTTTTTTTCCTTTAACATCTAGACCATAAAAATAATATGTTCTAGAAAGGAAGTTATTTCTTCATTGTGTGTTGTGGAATGAGAATACATGGTGAGGAAACCATGTTTTTGCTATCGTTCTTGAACTTCTTGGCAAAGAGTTAGTAACATATCCTAGATATTATTCAGTTGAGGCAAAGAAAGTGAGGTAAGGAATGCAGAGGTTATTGATGGTTCTGATGACCTTTCTATATAGGAAAGTATTAGAATTGTCTCCCCTCTTATGCAGATAATCTGATGCTTAACTTAATTACATAAAACTTACCCTGGTTGTACATGAGAAATTTATTTCTCAATTACAAAAATTAAAATGTTCTTCATAGTAACATGAAAAGACAATTAGTTTTGTTATGCTTTAGGATGTTTTATATTTATATTTCTCAAATATAGACAATTAGAAAACAAACACATATGAAAAGTTTACTCATAGATTACTTTCAAAATGTATATACTTTGCTATATTTAATTCATTTTCGAAAGGTCATCTATCCCAGTTCCTAAGTGGATTAATTTTCTTTATTTGTTTTTATCTCTCTGAATAATAAAAAATATCCACTTATTAATTGGAATATGCTGTCTAGTGTTAGAGGAAGACATGGATTAATTCCCTTTACCTGAAAAAGAGATAAAAGAACAGTATTTCTCTTACTGAAAATTGTATAAATGTATACACTATTTAATTTATTGATTGATATCTTGAAGTTAATATTTTTAGGAAATAGTATTTGCTTGAATTTGCTATTGGAAATCTGAAAGAAGACTTTCCAAAACTTAAATATCTGAAAAGCAAAGATCAATAAGCACGAGAAATAAATTCATTTTAAATATCAGAAATGAATTTGAGATACAAGCTCTAAAGCAAATTAAATTCTCTAGAGCTGCCCGTCAGCCAGCCACCACAGGCTTGAACAAGGTCATTGTTGCTGGCTATTTGGCTAAATTTCAACTCAATTTCAGCCCTGATCAGTGATTCGAAACTGACCCACACAGATGGGCAACCATGTGGTGCCCCAGTGCATATTAATCAGAAGATTCCCCTACTCTATAAAGGAACAGATCAGAGGTTTAAAAAGAAACTGTGTGAGGACAAAATGCAGAAGGCTTGAGAGATGTGCCAAACAATTCTGAGACACTTTGCATATTGACTCTTCACTCTGTGATGCCTTCTTGCCCGTGGGGAATCTAGATCCTACATAAATAATTTTTCCATGCATGAGAGGAAGCAATCAGAAAATAAACATCCAGTTAAAATGATTTACAGTTATCTTAGTTTTATAGCATACAATACATCCAAACTTTCTATTTCACTGATTCTCCACAGTGAAACCTAATTTTTGTTATTCATTTGTTTTGTGCCTGATTTTTGGTTCTTAGTGCCCTAAGGGTATGGAGAACTAGAAATATAAAGTAATCGAAGCATGAATGTACATGACTTTGAGGATTCTATCTCATTTTAAGTTAAAATTTAAATAATATCTACATTGGCTTAACTACCATGTTTCCTCTATTATCTAATTACAAATATCTAAAAATGGTTTCTATTTCCTTGATATACTTTGATAAAAATAACTGTGTATAGGACAAATAAGTGATAGATATAACCAAAAAATATACAATACAGCAAAAGCTATTTTCATACTTTTTGTTTTAATAGGTTTATTTATTTCCTCACTAGATGCCTTTATAAGAAAAGAAAAACTGGAATAATTTTACGACCAGCCAAAATCACCCATTAAAGCAAAAAGTAGTTGTGCCTTCATCATATGACTAGAAAAGAAAAAAAATACTAATTTTAAAAAATTACTAAAAAGGATTATCTGATTCCCAAATTCTGACACTCCCTCTCATTTAGAAAAAACTTGCTTTAAAAATGACCTATTCAGACAGTTTGACTAAGTGAGCTATAGAAAGGAATTTCACCCTTCTTTTACAAGATCAACTTCCTCAAATCCGTGTTCTTTTAAATTCTTTTGGTGAAAGAAGAAAGTACAATAGCATTCTGAAATGTAAATGTTCAACCACTTTAATAAATCCTAGAATATGTGACTTTGTATACTACTCTGGACTTACGTTTTCCAGTTATACCAGTTTGCTGCCATTGATATTTCTAGGGCTATTTTTAAATGTTTTTCACCATGAGTATATGACTACAATCAATATTCCTCTTGAAAAATCACCATTTTCTATCTCCCAAGTTTTAGGTGTTTTACTTTTAAAAATAAGATTTGTTTTATAATATTCTCAAAGGCAATATGGATAATCATAACTCATTTTATTCTTTGAAATATTTATCCTTGTGCATCTGTTGAGTTGGTAACCTGTGTTTCCATCCAATTTGGAATCACTCAAACATTTTCATATCCCCAAAGCACAAACAAAAACAATAGTATTGTTACATACATGCGTGTACAATAGTACAGCCTTGTACCATAATCTTTATCTATGTTATCTCTCATATTAATCCTCACAACAATCCTGTAATCATATTGTATGCTAGCATTGTATCTTCCATTGCTCTTTTCTCATATTCACTACTCTTGAAAGCATATATTCAATTTCTGTTTTTTCAATTTAATTTTAAGCTCCATGTTAAAGAACCTCTCAACATGTATCTAACATTCATGGGAAAACCCACAATAATATGACTGTCTAATAGCATTTAGACAATAAACATTTGTTGAACAAATAAATTAATGTTTGGAAGAGGAAGATATTGTTTCTTTTACAAATGCAGAATATGAGGTTAAATAAGTTTAAGTTCTTTGCCCACTTTCAAATATCTAATAAGTAGCAGAGCTGGAAATCTAAGACCCACTTACATCTCCATGAAACATAGATGAGTCTCATTCAAAAGCACTTGCTCTTAAATATTGCATTAGCACGTGCACATACAATCTTTCTTAAGTAATGACTTATTTTTGTCATGACTATCTAGTCAGCCGTCAACCCTCATTCTTGTTTTTGTTTGTTTTAGCAATTTGTTTTCCTCTTAATTTCTTTTTTACTATGTCCACTAAACCAACAGCTACTTTATTTCAATCATCAGGTAATCTATTTTGTTCATTCTTTTTCTCTCGGATAATACAGCCTTACAAAAGCACTCATTTTAATTTCCTAAAATATTTTTATTTTTGTTTTATAACTCAATTGTTTGGCATTAAATGTCATCATATAGAGCTTCCAAATGGTATTCTTTAAGGCCTTAAGACTAAGGATTTTTCTATGATAAAATGCAGAGCAGGGCCTTTGAAGCAAACCTACAATGCCCTGATTCCCTAATTTAAACAGAACAGAGTTGCTTTTATCAGTTTCATTTCTTTATTGTTTCTATGGTTTTAATTTGAAGAAAGGATTCTAATACTGTCCATAGTAGCAATGGCAGTAGCACTACTAGTAAGAGATTTATTACTTAGTTACCTTAATACTTCATAATCCAAACTTTGAGCCAATGGCTACCAATTAACTTCCTTCATTCCAATTATTATTCCATTTTACATAAATACTTGTGTTTTACAGTATGTTTTTTCTAGTCTGTCATGTAGGTCACATTTTTGTTCAGTTCCAATGTATCTTCAGAAATGGAGAATTATTGTAAAGATACTCAGGAGCTTGAGATGTCAAAGAAGGTCACACATTTAAATTATATACACTCACTCGTAGGATTTTATGATCATTAAATCTGAGAAACTGTCATAACAACCTTTTAGTTGGCATAACTCAAAATTAAGGATCCCAAGCAACACAACTTTTCTCTGCTAAACTAATACGTATTCTTCCTGAACTAAGGGTTTGGATTGTATATTTTTGGCAGTGGATGATACTAAAATTGATTATCCAAACCCTCAGTGGTCCTCTATGACCATATCTAAGACTACAGTAAGCTTGAAGAGTTTTTTTTTTTTTTTTTAAATTATGCCCCATCCATCTCTTCTTTCTTTGCTCTTTGAGGAGCATTATGAAATGGGTTAATATTTAGATTTTCTTTAGGTTATGGTAGTTGTTTATGTTATTTATTAATGATTAAAAGGACCCCTTAAGAGACTGTGGTTTACATTTATTTGTTTTAAGGGGTATTAATTATTTACCCTATCATTAGAGTGTTTTTTTTTAATTTAATAGTCAATAACTAATTTGAGTGAAAAAATAATCTGCCAGTAATTTATCTTTTTCTCCTTTTACTAAGATAAACATGCCTGGTCTTGTGTTCCTATTTTATTATCAAATTATTTTGTAATAGCAAAGTATAAAATAAAACTATTGAGTGAAAATTTTAACAATCAATTAAAATAAAGTCAGAAAAATATGTACTATACTAAATTTCCCACCAGCTTAAGATTAAATGCCTAATATTAGAAGTCTTCTTACCTATGGCCAGATCAAGATATACAAACTAATTGTCCTTAAGTTCAGTCATCAGCCTCAAGATTGATTCCAAAATATACATAGGGGATTGATTTTTTGAAGATTTTAATTATACATTTTCTTACTTCTTCCAGATTCCTATGTTTAAAAACAACAACAACAAACATTTTGTGGGGCTTCTTTTTAGAAGAAAGTGCACAGAGCCTGTTTTTGTGTATTGAACTAATTTGTCTCTATATTGTTTTGTTGTTAAAAATTTTAATACGAACCCTTAGCCAGGTTTTTTATAAACAAACAGAAGAAAACAAAATCACTGAACTTTGAACTCTGTGATTGTTAGTGGTTTCTGGAAAGGACCCATCACAGTGAGTCCCTATTCCTGGTTATTGAGTTGGGTTTAAAATGTTTGTCAATGTAAGAGTTGCAGATGTGTGGTATGTGAAAATAAATAATTCACAATCTAAGCTGTTGGAACCTTAAAATATTTTGAGCTTTAAGGGAATGTGATTATGGGACCTGGGCCACATAAAAAAGCAGTCATAACCTGGAAGCTGTGAACTTTGTTTCTCTAATTATAGACTAGCCTTTTTCCTTATCTACATTGTTCTGTACAGCATTATAAATGACTAAAGGGCACCAGGGAAGACCCCTTCCATCTTGACTTTTAATTTGTATTATAGATGAACTTCCCTCATTCCTTTCTCATGCAAGGACTGCATGACTATCACAGTGTCTAAGGTGAAATGTTAAATACACTCTTTTATTTTATTTTTATAATTTTGACATTTATTTTAGATTAAGGCGGTACATGTATAGGTTTGTTATAAGGGTATATTGTGTTATGCTAAGGTTTGTGGCACAAAGGACCCCATCACCCAGTTAGTAAGCATAGTACCCAGTAGGTAGTTATTCAGTGCTTTCCCTTCCACTCTCCTCTTCTAGTAGTCCCCAGTGTATATCGTTCCCATCTTTCTGTCCATGAAATATACTCTTTTAAATTCAAAAGGAAAATAAAATAAGCTATAGCAAAGAGAACTGTAACTAATTAAATTACTGACACTCAGAAACCAAACCAGCCTTATATAAAAATGTTACAGTCCCATTACATTTCTTTGTTTTCTGCTTATGTAAGAAAGACCTTGACTTTTAACTTCAAGGCACGACACCATTCCTTTGGCCATTCTTAGCTTAGTGCTTAAATAAACATTTCAACTGGATTCTAATCCTTTCAATTATTTCAGGTTGACAAATACAAACCCTGCATCAGGGATATATTGAGAAATACTATAAACTGAATAGGTATGGGAGATATTTACCAAAACTAGTTATTAATAAGTATTAAAATGCCTTGAGGAAGCCAAGTGATTACTAGAACTCAGATAAAACCACATGGATAAAACCACCCAGACCAGATAACATGGATAATTCCACCACATACAATTGACCTTAATCTGTTAAATTATGGATAGAATGGCTAAGTTTGTTTCTCTTAAATATATGGTCGTAGTTATTGTCAGTTTAATCTTGACCTCTGGGACTACAAACATTTTTGGCATGTTTTCTATATTATTTATATCTCCTGTTTATCCATTTCTAATCCATTTTCTTTTGTGAAAACGCTTAATTTTGGAGAACTCAAGTATAGTTCTCAATCTCTTCACTTTTCTATATAGTCTCGCTTCTTTGTCAACATCATCCAGTCACACGGTTTTAAATCAGTCAGTACAGTCATCACTTGGAATCTGCAGATTAGCTCCAGGACTCGTATGAGTACCAAGATTTGTGAATGTTGAAATCCCTTATATAAAATGGTGTAATCTATGCAAATAACCTAGGTAAATCTTCCTGCATACCTCAAGTCGTCTCTAGATTACTTATAGCACCTCATACAATGTAAATGATAAGTGAATAGTTATTATACTGTATTTATATTATTTTTATTGTTGTATTTTTATTTTGTCCTTCCAATGCTCTTGATAGGCAGTTGGTAGAATCTGCATATGGAGAACCTGCAGATATGGAGAGCTAACTATATGTTGATGATGCCCAAGTTTATATTTCCTTTTCAAACTCTAGGCTCTAACAAACAACTGAATACCAAACATGTCAATTTAGGTAAGTGATATTAATGTCAAACTAATTTTTTAAAATAATTGCATTCTAATCTTTATCCTGAAAAATTTCAGTCCATTCTCAATTTTAAAAGATTGAAAAAAGGTACACCTATATAGGGCACTTCCCATGAACAAAGCTTGCAGGAGTGGAAGTTGGTTTGGGTGAGTCAGTGAGAGGTGACTAAATGTGAAGGCTGAGGACATTAATGTATATTACTATAGACTTTATAAACATTGTACACTTAGGTTGTACTAAATTTATAATAATAATCTTCTTTCTTCACTAATCAATTAACCTTAATTTCTTTAACTTTTTGGCTATTTTGTAAAAACATTTCACTTAAAGCACAAATGCATTGTACAACCATGTCAATTTTTATATTATTATCCTATAAACATTATTCAAATAATTTTTTTTAACTTTTCAAACTTTTCTTGAAAACTAAGACACAAACATTCACATTACCCCAGGCCTACACAAGGTCAGGATCACCAATATCACTGTCTTCCACCTCAATGTCTTGTCCCACTTGAAGGATTATATTGTCCACTTGAAGGGCAATAACACACATGGAACTGTCATCTCTTGTCATCACAATGCATTCTTGTGGAATACATCCTGGAGGACCTACCTCAGGCTGTTCTACAGTTAACATTTTTTATTAAGTAGAAGGAGACTCTACAAAAAAAGTAGAGTATACTCTACAAAAAATATATATAGTAAATACATAAACCAGTAACATAATTCTTTATTATCAAGTGTTAGATACTCTACATAGTTTTATATGCTATACTTTTATATAACTGGTAGTACAATAGGTTTACTTATGCCAAGATTACCACAAGTATGTGAGTAATGCACTACACTACAACATTTTGATGGATACAACATACCTAGGTGATGAAATTTTTTAGCTCCATTATACTTTTATGAGACCACCACTGTATATGTGATTTGTTGTTGACCAACTGTGTACCTGTGTGTAACTCTACAAAGAAATTTTACTAAATTTGGGGGGATGATTGTCTTTTCTTAGAATATGAGGTTTTATTTTGATGTGAACAATTTCTGTATACTGTTGTATAAGATTTGAGTAATCAAATGCACAGTATGGTTGGTAACACTAGTTTCAGTTTGCCTCTTTAATCAAGGTAAAACAGTTATTCAATAATAATTTTCTCATTTTACTGAGTGAATTATTTTAATAAATAAAATAAGCATATTTATAATAAATTCTTATATAGTAGACTTGGAAAAGAAAGAATAAAGAAAAGCTTAATTGTTTTGATTGGCTAGAGTACTTGGGGGTTGAGATAAAAGAAAAGCAGCAAAAGTGAAGAAATGTATTAGAAGACACCTTGCCACAAGCTGAAAGCTGCGGCATTCAAACCACATTTATTGTTTAGAGTGTGCACTACCATAACAACTATGACAAAAGCCCTGTTTTTTGTATTTACGGCTGACTAATGACATAAAGGTTACAAAGGGAAAGTTCACAGTAGGTCTTTTGGAGTCTATCGTCACTTATTTTTAAACTTAACATTCAGTAATTAGGACATTTTCTTTTAACTTTTTATTTTTGCATGGAAATAGATATTCATTTTTCTGAGATACATGCAAGAGTGGAATTGCTGGGTCATATGGTGTGTCTATTTTTACTTGAAAAAGGAATTGCAAACTATTTTCCAGAATGTCTATATTCACATAAGTGTACTAAAATAAATGAAGAAAATTTTGGGAACTTAAAACTCGACAACAGTAAAAGAATGACTTGACAGTAAAAGAATGATCAAAAATAAAAGGAAAACAGATAAGCTGGTCCTTATCACAATTAAAAACCTATGCTTTGTGACAGACCCTGATAAGAAGATGAAAATATAAGCTATAGACTAGGAGAAAATCTTTGAAAATCATATATCTCACAAAGAACTCCTATATAAAGAATTGTCAAAACTCACAATTTTAAAAAGCCAAGTGAAAATGGGTAACACACAGAAACACATATTTTACTGAAAAGGATATACAGAAGGCAAGTAAGAACATAAAAGACTGTTTCACATCATCAGTCATTAAAGAAATGCAAATCAAAACTCAATGCAATTTCAAATTAAATGACATTCCATATATCTATAATTATGATGTCTAAAAGTTTTTAAATGTCTTTTTTGTAGAAATTTATGTTCAAGTCTTTTGTTCACTTTTCATAGATTTTTTCTTGATATTGAGTAGTTTGAGTTCCTTGTATATTTAGATATTTGTTCCTTATCAGTTATGTGATCTGCAAATATTTCATCCAAATCTATGGGTTATCTCTCAATTGTTTTCTTTGCTATGTAGAACCTTTTTATTATAGTTTCATAAAATCCCATTTGTCTAGTTTCACTTTTTTTCCCTAAAACTCTTTCCAGACCAATGTCATAGAATTTTGCTCCTATTGCATTCAATTTTTAATCCATTTTAAGGTGATTCTTGTGTAGGAACTGAGACAAAGGCCCATTTTTTTTTGTATTAGATATTCAGTTTTCCCAACATCATTTATTGAGGGAGTGTCCTTTTCTTCTTATGTGTTCCTCAGACTCTTGTTGAAAATCAACTTCTCATAGGCATGTGGGTTTATTTTTGGGCTCTTTGTCCTGTTCTATTGGTCAATTTATCTGTTTTTATGTGAATATTATGCTTTACGATAAACATAGCTTTGTAATGTAAACTGAAATCTTTGTAATGTAATCTAATAGTGTGATGCCTTCAGATTTCTTTTTCTCAAGTTTGCTTTAGCTATCGGGTTTTTTTGTAACTTCTATTTCTATAAAAAATGACATTGGATTTTTGATAAAGATTGCATTCAATCTGTAGATTGCTTCGGGTAGTATAAACATCAAAAATTCAATTTTTCTAATCTATAAACATGAGATATCTTTACATTTATTTTTGTTATGTTCAATTTCTTTCATCAGTGTCACAGTTTCCAACTATATAAATCTGGACAACATATATATATACACACACATAAAAATGGCTGAACACCTATAATCATCAGAGAAATGTAAATTAAAAACAGAATTAGATATTATTTTACACCTGTTAGATTGGCTGTTATCAAAAAGATAAAAGACATCAAGTGTTGGGAAGAATATGGAGAAAAGGGAATCCTTATACATCACTGGTAGTATTGTAAATTTATACAACTATTTTGAAAAATACTGTGGAATTTCCTCAAAAACCTAAAACAGAATTACCATATAATCCACCAATCCCACCATTGGGTATATGCCCAAAGGAATTGAAATTAGTATGCTGAAAAGGTGTCTGCATGCCCCTGTTCATTGCAGCATTATTTACAATGGCCAGGATATGAAAACAACTTGAGTGTCAATCAACAGATGAGTGGAATAAACAATGTGATATACAGTACATACACAATAGAACACGATCCATTTTTAAAAAGAAAAAAAAAAAAAAACCAGGCAATTCTGCCTTTTGTGACAACATGGATGAACCTAGGGGACAGCATGCTGAGTAAAATAAACCAAGCAGAGAGACAAATACTATGTAACATAACTTATACATGGAAAATAAAAAAGTCAAACTCGTAGAAGTTTAGAGTAGAATGGTTGTTACCAGAGGCTGGAGGCAGAAAGGGAAGACTTTGGTCAATGGAAAAAATAGGTAGGAGGAATAAATTTTATTTCACAGTAAGGTGATTATACTTAATAATAATGTATTGTGTATTTTAAAATAGCTACAAGAGAGGATTTTTAACGTTCTCACCATAAAGAAATGACACATATTTGAGGTGATGGCTAATTACCCTTATCTGACCATTCCACAACATACATACTTATCAAAACATCACATCATGCCCCACAAATACATACAATTATATTTTCTTTTAAAAGCAAAATAAAAATTATAACTAGAAAAGTAAAATTTTAATATTCTGTTCATCATAAAAACACTATTTTCAAAAATTTTTTTTAAAAAAGTGATGGTACCAAATGCTGATGAGGATGGGGAGAAATTGGATCACTCAAGCATCACTGATGGGAGTTTTATACATACTTTTTGTTATAGATTAACTTGTGTTCCCCTAAATTCTATGCATTGAAATCCTAACCACCAATGCCAGTATACTTGGAGATAGGACCCTCATAGAATTAATTAAGGTTAAATGGTTTCACAAGAGTAGGTCCCTAATCTGCTAAAACTGGTGCTGTTAATAAGGAGAAAAAGAGACACCAGAGCACTCTCAGTTGTGGAAGGACAGAAAGAAAGGCCATCTGAGGTCACAGCAAGAAGCCAGGAAAACGCCTCATGAAAAACCAACCCTAAAGCATTTTGATCTTGGACTTTCAATTTCTATAACTGTGAGAAAATAAATTCCTGGTGTTTAATGAAGCTAACTTCTCTGCTGCATCTTGTTATGGTAGCCTGAGATTATTAATACATTCTTTTGAAGTGAAAGAGATCCCAATTTTTCTAACTGTATCAGATATGTTGAACAAGTTACAGAACAAAGAATGGATCCAAAGATGAAAACCAGCAAAAAGAAAAACAAAGTTGTTCAAACGATTTATCTTGATCTCTTGAATAAATATTTTGCTTTCTAAATTTGATGGTACAATGGAGTTCCCACATCCTTGAACCACACAAGATGTTAAATTCTAGCAGGCGTGAGTGGAGAAACCACAGTTTTCCATAGAGTTTAGAATGTGAAGAGCACATGGCACAAGGGCATAGACAACCCTCTATTCATGATTGTGAGTTAACCTCTTTGTTCCTTTCTTATACTGTGATCCTCTGGAAGGAAAACATTAAAAAAAATCTTATAAAACTAAGCAAATGAAACAAGGCAGGTTGACAACAGAATACATACAGAATGAGTGAACATGAAATTTTTAGTTACTTATTTTGTGTAAGACATAGTGCAAAGCATCAGCAGGAGACAAGTTTATTTTCTAGAGTATTGCATTCTGAGAAAGGAAGTAAATGTTTCAAAAATATATAAATCTAATACAAATAAAATTGAATCAATGCTATAAAAGAGAGCCACTTGTGTGCCCTCTTGCCCCTGACTAATTCTAGTCTGCAGGAAATGTACTCCTTTATCCCTAGGAAAACCACCTGCATAAAACTAACTAGGACTTCAGCTGTTTATGACAGTGAAATATCAAGGAAGAAATATTAAGAAGAGGATTAGAAAAGATAATCCAGTTTCAGAAACATTTACTGGGTTAGAGATTTTAAAAACTGAGGTAGTGGTCAGCTGCATAGAAAATACCTACTTAAAAAGAGGTTAGATCGAGGTAACAGAAACCTTTTACAAAACTTAGAGATATTTTAATAAAGCTCAAGAGGAAGAAAATTCAGTCATAATGACTGAAAAAGATTACACAAGAAGGTCTTACATAATCCATACATTAATTTAATCATACATTTGTGTGGGCTAGTAACACATGACATGATCAAATAATTCTTGGGAATCTTTTCATGGACCTTTTCAACATTATGCTGTAATCAAAGTTCTCTGGCAGATGGTGAGGAGGGGAGTACATTGGCAGAAGAGGGCATGTTTTCCATCATGAAAACCATTGTGTATGTACACAGCCAAATAATTTGCCTCCATATAGACCCAGAACTGTAAGAAAATAAGTCATTTTTAACCATTAAGTCAAATTATCTACTAGAATAAAATTACCCATACAAATCACTAACAGAGAATGGAACAGCATGAACTAAGTTTCTTTATAAAACTTGTAAATGGTATGTTTTATTCATTTATGTACATACTCCCACAAATTGATCTTTTCAAAATGACTTACTTTATATTTTCAGTATTTTTCTACAGATTTTGTACTAACCTTTATTAGAACATACTACTTTGCAGGTAAATTCTCTACTTCCTTTATTCTTCCTTGGTTTCTAAATATGGCATAAAAATTATAAAATTTTACTATATTAAAGGAATCCTAAGTACTTAAATATTTCTCAATTATAATTTCACTTTCAACTTTGGGAGTCTGTAGGAGAGTACAAGGTATCACACAGCGGTACAGATATCAGTTTTCTCCCACTCAATGACTTTTTACGTGTTCATCTACAACTTATTTATATAATTTAATTCTGGCATAGAAACGATTCATCTGTTCTCTTAGCAGTGGCAGAAGATACTCCATAAAATTAATGGATTGAGATTATTTCCTAAAATATCAACCTTAAAATGTTGTGCAGGAAAGTGAAGCAGAGAATATAGTGTTCATTTGATGCTAATTTATCTAATTCACCATAAATTTACTTATTCTTCAGTCATTTCAAGTCTGATATTGACTTACTCTGAAAACTGTATCACTCCAAAACATTACTGTAGCCAGAACTATTCTTAAAAGGGTAAGTCGATGTATATACTTAGTGCATTCAAAATAAATAAAATCCCTAAATTTTAATAACACACATACCACATAGAAAACAACAGATTGGTATTTAGTTCTGAATGTATACTGAAAAGAAACATCACAGGTGCTTTTGTGATTATAGTGTAAATAGCCAAAATAAGTACATCAAAACATGAACTGTGAGAAAGCTAACATATTAAGTCACATGCTTTAATCAAAATGACTGACATCCTTAAATCCAGTATCTTCTTCTTTTCACAATCCTAAGAATAAACAGCTAACTTCTTTTTAAGCTACTTGTCAATAGCTCACAAAATTCAAATGTTCATCTATTTAATAGAGAAATTCTATTTCTATAGATTTTACAGATATGTCACACATACACATAAAAGAACTACACACACATGTATGTGTATATATATATGTACACACACACACACAGAGACATATGTTCCTTCTGCATTTCCTATGTTTCACTCTTATATACCCCTTTCTACAACTTCCTTGCTAATGACTTTGCTGTTATCAATCATTTTGTCCTGCCTTTGCTCAGATATGCTACAGGTATAGATATACACCTTTACAGAGATAGATTATCATCTCAATTCTACACACAACACTGCTACTTTTCACTGTTACATATAGAACATCTCCTTTGAAACTGACTTTGAAATTCAGCACTACTAATGTGTGATTATGCATTAGCCCTTTCTGATTACTTACACGCATTCATCCTTTATATGCTCAGTTCACATTTCAAATTTATAACTGACGGACATTTTTCTACTACAAAGGTCTTCACAATCATTTTCCCTTATATAACAATGTTACAATTGAGAATGGACACCATATTTTGGAAACCTCAATAGTTAGTGTAGGGTGCTGCTCAAATGGCTGGGAGAAGAGCTCAGTGGACACTGTCTCAGTGAAAACAATCTTTTGACTGGTGAAAACTATAAAAACAGCTGTAGTCTGCTGATATTTTTCTAAGAACAAACAGCCAATGGCAAAATATGTATTCAAGAATATATATTTAAACTCAGAAAAAAAGAGAGTGAGAGTCTGTGGCATTTGAGCCACAATCCACTTCAATTTTCTCTTCCCTTTCCCAGCTCATTGTTACTACAGTTCTTCATTAGTCAGGTGTGACTAAAAGACCAGGCTGTTTTTCCCCACCAACTACTAGTTTATGGCTATATTTTCAGTTGAGGGCTTCAGTTTCTCACTGGGAGACGCAGGTTGCTGACATCTCCTAGCTTCAATTCTGAAGTTGTAGAAACTCCATTTCAAATAGATGTAGCCAAAAAAGACTTTGGTTGTCTTACTTCACTCACAGAGCAGAAGTTCTACCCCAAGTACAGTAGGCTGGAAATGCTGAGCCCCACTTGTGTCTACTACAGGTTGCTTATGTAGAGGTTCCACATTGGGAGCGGCAAGCCAAGAAGATCAAGAACTACTATCTTCGGACAGTGCCCTGCTTAGAGAGCAATAATGTCACTGAGAAGAAGTAGGCTGCTGTCCTCAACCTCAGCTACAGTACAGTAATACACTAAGATTGCCTTTATTTGGGACAGAGTATGGGGAAGTTCATTGGTAAGGGCAACAAAGAAGTGACTGGTAGCTCTCTGATGCAAATACCAAGAAAATGATAGACCATGTAGAAATTTTAAACAGAAAATATTAGGGAAAGAGAAAGTTAAAAAGAAACTTGTGGGGTTTACCTCAAAGTGTAGCAACACCCTGCCTCTGCAAAGTTCCCCATATTTTACTGGATCGGACTATGGAGAAATTTATGTTCCACAATGTAGCCAAACACAATACAGCATCTGCTAGCTATTAGTGGAGATTACCAGCTGAATGTGAAACAATAGAGGCTGACCAGCAAGAAGCTTAACAGGCAGACCGGGGGAAAAACACTTAAAGAGATCCAGACTAAAATCAATCCCACTCTAGTGGTCAGAGAAATTGTGTGCAAGGCCAAGATTGAACTCTCTAGGGAACATCAAAGGAGGCACACTGTGGGAGGAAATAAATTTCACAAATGAAGTCGAGCAAAGTCACTAAATAACAACACGTGTATAAATGTAAGTTGAATCAGTATTTAGAGTTGATTTAATATATTATCTAAAATGTCCAGTTATCAATGAAAAGTAATGAGATATTTAGAAGATAAAAAAGAAAGAGTAATTTGTTTTCAAAATAAAAAACACTGAACAGAATCTGTCTTCACGGAGGCCCAGATATTCAACTTAACAGACAAAATTGTTAAAGTAGCTAGTATAACAATGTTCAAAGAAAGAAATATCACCATGCTTAAAGAACTTAAGAAGGGGGCTAGGCATGGTAGCTCATGACTGTAATCCCAGCATTTGGGAGGGCAAAGTTGGAGAATCACTTGATCCAGAAGTTAGAGATCAGCCTGGGCACCATGACGAAACCTAGTATGTACTAAAGTACAAGAAATTAACCAGACATGGTGGCATGCACCTGTAATTGCGGCTACTAAAGAGGCTGAGGTGGGAGGATCATCTGAGCCTGGGAAGCTGAGGCTGCAGTGAGCCATGATCATGCCACTGTACTACAGCCTGGCCAACAGGAGTGAAACCCCATCACAAAGCAAAACACAAAAAACAAAAAAAGAATTTAAGAAAGGTATGATAGCATTGACTCATCAAATAGAGAATACTTAGATAGAAATTCTAAGAAGAACTAAATTGACATTCTAGAGTTGAAGGTTCTATATCAACAAAAATGAAAATTTATGAGAGGAGCTCAACAACAGATTTAAGCTGTCAGGTGAAAGAATCAGCGAACACAAATATATATTAATAGTGACAAATCCGAAAAAAAAAAAAAAAAAAAAGAACAGAGCATATAAGAAATATACAACATAGTTAAGTAAACCAACATATAAATGATTAGAGTGTAAGAAGGAGAAGAGCAAATGAGAAGAAAATACATTGCAGTAAATAATGCCTTAAACTTTCTCAAATGTTATGAAAATCATTATTCCAGACATGCAGGAAACTGACCAACTTCAGGTTGGTATATATAAAAAGATCCATGCCTAGTCATATCATCATCAACATGTTGAAAAACAATGATTAAATCTTGAAAGGAACAAGAGAAAAATGAGTAATCACATGTAAGGGATGATGTATAAGATTATCATCTATAAAATTAATGAATGACTTCTCAAAACAAAGAATGGACACCAGAAGGCAGTGGGATAATCTGTTTAAAGAGTTTAGGGCCAGTGGACTGTCCACCAAGAGCCTTATGTACAAGAAAATAATCTTTTCCATATAGAGTAAAAACGCAAATTTATTGGAAAGCAGATCCAATTTACAAAAATAAAAAAAAATGCAAAAGAGAAAGAATGTTTTTGAGGAAGAAAGGAAGTAGCACCAGACAATAATGTGATTACACATGAAAATACAGAGCACTTGTTATGGTCCGAAAGGTCATGGCTCCTAAAAATTTATATGTTGAAGTCTTCACCTCAGAATGTAATGATTAGAGATAGGGTCTTTGAACTGGTAATAAAATTAAAATTTGATCATTAAGGTCCATCCTATCAAATATAATTGTTATCCTTACTAAAAGAGAAAATTTGGACACAGACATATACAGAAGGAAGATACTATAAAGATACAGAGAAAAGCTAAGGAGAGGGACCCAAAAGAGTTCTCCTTTTTATTTTTATCTTTTTTCCTAAGATGGAGTCTCACTCTGTCGCCAGGCTGGAGTGCCATGGTGATCTCGGCTCACTGCAACCTCCCCCTTCTGGGTTCAAGTGATTCTTCTGCCTCAGCCTCCCAAGTAGCTGAGACTACAGGCGCATGATACCATGCCCAGCTAATTTTTGTATTTTAAGTAGAGACCAGGTTTCACCAAAAACAACAAAGCCCCACAAAAACCCTATCCAAGAGTCAGCAGCCTCAGAGACCAAAACTAGACAAACTCACAAAGATGAGAGTCAATGAAAAAATGCTGAAAACCCAAAAGGCAAGATTGTCTCTTCTTTTCCAAATGATCGCAATGTCTCTCCATCCAGGGCACAGAACTGAACAGAAGATCAGATGGATGAATTGAAAGAAGTAGGCTTAGAAGATGGGTAATAAAAAACTGCGCTAAGCTAAAGGAGCATGTTCTAACCCAATGCAAAGAGGCTAAGAACCTTGATAAAAGATTAGAGGAATTGCTATCTAGCATAACCATTTTAGAGAGGAACATAAACGACCTGATGGAGCTGAAAAACACAGCACGAGAACTTCATGAAGCATACAGAAATATCAATAGCCAAATTGATCAAGCAGAATAAAGGTTATCAGTGTTCAAGGATCACCTTGCTGAAATAAGGCATGCAGACAAGACTAGAGTAAAAGGAATGAAAGGGATGAACAAAGCCTCCAGGAAATATGGGTCTTCATAAAAAGACCAAACCTACTATTGATTGGAGTATCTGAAGGAGAAGGGGAGAATGGAAACAAGCTGGAAAACACACTTCAGGATATTACCAGGAGAACTTCCCCAACCTAGCAAGACAGGCCAACATGCAAATTTGGGAATTATGCAGAACACCATTAAGATACTCCACAAGAAGATAAACCCCAAGACACATAATCATCAGATTATCCAAGGTTAAAATGAAGAAAAAAACATTAAGCGCAGTCAGAGAGAAAGGCCAGGTCACTAACAAAAGGAAGCCCAACAGACTAAGAGCAGACCTCTCAGCAAAAACTCTACAAGCCAGAAGAGACTGGGGGCCAATATTCAATATTCTTAGAGAAAATCATTTCAACCCAGAATTTCACGTGCAGCCAAACTCAGCTTCATAGCAAAGGAGAAAGAATGTACTTTCCAGACAAACAAATCCCAAGGAGTTTCATTATCACCAAGCCTGCTCTGCAAGAGCTCCTGGAGGAAGCACTAAAAGTGGAAAGAGAAAGCCGATACCAGCCACTTCAAAAACACACCAAAATATAAAGAAAGACCAATGACACTATGAAAAAACTGCATTAACTAGTGTGCAAAATAACCAAATAACAGCATGATGACAGGATCAAATTCACACGTAGTATTACTAACCTTAAAGGTAAATGGGCTAAATGCCCCAATTAAAGGACACAGACTGGCAAATTGGATAAGGAGTCAAGACCCATAGGTGTGCTGTATTTAGGAGACTCATCTCACATCCAAAGACACACATAGGCTTAAAATAAAGGGTTGGAGGAAAATTTACTAAACAAATAGAAAGCAAAAAAAAAAAAAAAAAAAAAAGCAAGGATCGCAATCCTAGTTACTGACAAAACAGATTGTCACTGAAGACAAAGATCAAAAAAGACAAAGGAGGGCATTACATAATGGTAAAGGGAACAAGTCAATAAAAAGAGCTATTTTAAATATATATGCACCCAATACAGAAGCACCCGGATTCATAAAACAAGTTCTTAGAGACCTATAAAGAGACTTAGACTCACACACAATAATAGTGGGAGATTTTAATACCTTACTGACAGTATTTTATTAGGCAGATCAATGAGACAGAAAATTACAAAGGGTATTCAGGTCTTGATCTAAATTCTGAATCAAGTGGACCTCATAGACGTCTACAGAACTCTTTACTCCAAATTAACAGAATATACATTCTTCTCAGTGCAACATGGAAGTTATTCTAAAATCGACCACATAATTGGAAATAAAACACTCCTCAGCAAATGCAAAAGAACTGAAATCATAACAAACAGTCTCTCAGACAATGGTGCAATTAAATTAGGACTCAGGATTAAGAAACTCACTTAAAATCACACAATTTTATTGAAATTGAACAACCTGCTCCTGAATGACTTCTGGGTAAATAATGAAATTAAGGCAGAAATCAGTAAGTAATTCGAAACCAATGAGAACAAACAAACAACATACCAGAATCTCTGGGACACAGCTAAACCAGTTTTAGGAGGGAAATTTATAGCACTAAATGCCCACATCAGAAAGCTTGATAGATTTCAAATTGACACCCTAATATCACAATTAAAAGAGCTAGAGAGGCAAGAGAAAATGAATCCAAAAGCTAGCAGAAGACAAGAAATAACTAAGATCAGAGAAGAACTGAAGGAGATAGAGATAAAAAAAAAAACCCTCCAAAAAGTCAATGAATCCAGATTTTGTTGAAAAAATTAACAAAATTAGATAGAGCACTAGCTAGACTAATAAAGAAGAAAAAAGAGAAGAATCAAATAGACACAATAAAAAATGGTAAAAGGAATACCACCACTGACCCCAAAGAAGTAAAAATTACCATCACAGAATACTATACACACCTCTACACAAACAAACTAGAAAATCTAAAAGAAATTGATAAATTCCTGGACACATACACCATCCCAAGACTAAACCAGGAAGAAGCTGAATCTCTGAACTGAATAGGCCAATAACAAGTTCTGAAACTGAGGCAATAATTAAAAGCCTACCAATCAAAAAAAAAAAAAAAAAAGGCCCAGGACCAGATGGATTCAGAGCTGAATTCTACCAGAAACATAAAGAGGAGGTCATACCATTCCTTCTGAAACTATTCCAAACAAATGAAAAGAAGGGACTTATTCCTAACTTATTTCATGAAGCCGGCATCATCCTGATACCAAAAACTGGCAGAGAAATACACAAAAAAAGAAAACTTCAGGCCAATATCCCTGATTAACATTGATGCGAAAATCCTCAATAAAATACTGACAAACCAAATCCAGCAGCACATTAAAAAGTTTATCCATCACAATCAAGTCGGCTTCTTCCCTGGGATGCAAGGTTTGTTAAACATATGCAAATCAATAAACAAGAGATGCTGGTGAGGCTGTGGATAAACAGGAACACTTTTACACTGTTGGTGGGAATGTTAATTAGTTCAACTGTTGTAGAAGACAGTATGGCAATTCAAGGATCTAGAACCAGAAATACCATTTGACCCAGCAATCCCATTACTGGGTACATAGAATATAAATCATTCCACTATATAAATCATTCCACTATAAAGACACATACACACGTATGTTTATTGCAGCACTATTTACAATAGCAAAGACATGGAATCAACCCAAATGCCCATCAGTGATAGACTGAATAAAGCAAAGGTGGTGCATATACACCATGAAACACTATGCTGCCGTAAAAATAATGAGATCATGTCCTTTACAGGAACATATATGAAGCTGGAAGATCATCCTCAGCAAACTAACACAGAAACAGAAAACCTAACACCTCATGTTTTCACTCATAATTGGGAGTTGAACAATGAGAACACATGGACACAGAGAGAGGAACAACACACGTCAGGGTCTATTGGGGGTTGAGGGATGAGAGGAGGGAACTTAGAGGATGGATCAACAGGTGCAGCAAACCACCATGGCACATGCATATCTATGTAACAAACTTGCACATTCTGTACATGTATCCGATTTTTTTTAGAAAAAAAATTTAAAAAGACAAACAGCCAACAAATATAAAAAATTATGTAATTGCATTTTTTCTTTTTCATATTTATTGATTTAAAAGCAATTAAAAAAAAAAAAAACATTATGTAGGCTGCGTGCAGTGGCTCACGCCTGTAATCCCAGCACTTTGGGAGGCCAAGGTGGGAGGATCACCTGAGGTCAGGAGTTCAAGATGAGCCTGGCCAAGATGGTGAAATCCTGTCTCTACTAAAAATACAAAAATCAGCTGGGCATGGTAGTGCATGCCTGTAATCTACACAACTCTGGAGGCTGAGGCAGGAGAATTGCTTGAACACAGGAGGCAGAAGTTGCAGTGGGCTTAGATCACACCACTGCACTCCAGCCTGGGTGACAGAGCAAGACTCCATCTTGGGAAAAACAAACAAACAAAAACTCCAAAAGAAACAAAAAAGTAAACCCAATATGTATATAGTTGTAGTATTGAGACTAAATATGTAAAACTGTAATGTGTGGGAAGATAAAATCACAAAGGAGATGAGTGGGGAAGCTTCATGAGTGAAAGTAAGTTTCACCAGTTGGGAAATCAAATCCACAAGAATAATTAGTAAAATCAGAAATGTTAATTAAGAAAGTTACTGCAACAAAGTCTGTAAGTAAATACTCCCTTTGCTTAGTTTCTTTAGAAGGCACAAAATTATTTACAGTCACCTACTGTCTTCCATTCAATATCTCTTCACTCTCTTGTTTCCTTTGTTGGACAGTAGCTTTTTAGTTTAACATAGTCTGATTTCCCTATTTTCATTTTTGTTACCTATACTTTTCAGTCCTTAGCCATAAAATATTTGCCTACACCAATGTCCATAGGCTTTTCCCCCATATTTTCTTCTGCTAGTTTAATCATTTTGAGTCTTACATTTAAATCCTAAAACGATTTTTAGTTGATTTTTGCATATGGTGAGAAATAGAGGCTTGCTTTCATTCTTCTGCATATGGATAATCAGTTTTCTCAGCACCATTTATTTAAGAGGAATTCCTTTTCTCACTGTATATTCTCAGTGTCTTTGTTGAAAGTCAGTTGGCTGTAAATACATACATTTATTTGTTGGTTCTCTATTTCATTTAGTTCTGCTGTGATATTTATTATTCCTTTCCTTCTACTCAATTTGTATGTGGTTTGTTTTTTCTAGTTTCCTGAGGTGCATCATGTGGTTATTTAAAATTTTTCTACTTTTTTGATGTATGTGTGCATTGCTATAAACTTTTCTCTTAGCACTGTTTCTCCTGTGTCCCATTGCTTCTGGTATGTTGTGTTTACATTTCCATTTGTTAAAATATTTTTTTTCCTATTTTCTTCGTTTCTTCATTGACTCAATGATTGTTCAGGAGCATGTTGTTCACTTTCTATGTAATTGTACAGTTTTCAAAGTTCCTCTTATTATTGGTTTCCAGTTTTATTTTATTGTGGTCTGAAAAGACACTTGATAGAATTTCAACTTTTTCAATTTGTTGAGACTTGTTTTCTGTCCTAACATATGGTCTATCCCAGAGAATGTTCCATGTGCTGATGAGAAGAATTTGTATTCTACAGTTGCTAGATAGAATGTTCTCTAGGTGTCTGTTAGGTCCATTTGGTCTAAAGTTCAGTTTAAGATAAATGTTTATTGAATTTCTGTCTAGATGATCTGTTTAATGATGAGCATGGGATGTGGAAGTTTCCAATTATTATTGTATTGGAGTCTCTCTCTCTCTCTTTAGGTCTAATACGCCTGAGTGCTCTGGTGTTGGGTGCATATATATTTAGAATTTTTTATCCTCTTGCAGTATATATCATTTATCATTATATAATAATCTTCTTTTTCTCTTTTTACTGTTTTTGACTTAAAGACTGTTTTATCTGGTTCATGCAGAACTACTCCTGCTCATTTTTGGTTTTGTTTGCATGAAATATATCTTTCTGTATCTTTAATTTCAGTCTCCATATATCTTTATAGATGAAGTGAGATTCTTGTAGACAGCATACAGTTGGGCAACGCATTTTTTAAGTCAGTCTCTATCTTTGAATTGGGAAATATAATTCATTTATATTCAAGATATTATTGATAGGTGAGGCCTTATTTCTGTCATTTAAAAAATTGTTTTCTTGTTTTGTATATATTTTGTTTCTTTCTCATTCTCTTATTGTTTATTATTACAGTTTGGTGTTTTTCTGTAGTGGTAATATCTGAGTACTTTGTCTTTCTCATTTTTGTGTCTGTTCTATCAGTGAGTTTTATACTTCTGTTTTTCTGATAGTAGATAGCATCCTTTCACTTCCAGGTGTAGGATACCCTTAAGCATTTCTTGTATGGCTGGTAGAGTGGTGATGAATTTCATCAGTTTTTCCTTGTCTTGGAAAAATTTTATTCCTCCTTCATTCCCAAAGAATAGCTTTTCTGAGTATAGTGTTCTTGGCTGGCAATTTTTTCTTTCAGGACTTTGAATATATCATTCCATTCTCTTTTAGCCTGTAACATAACTACCGATAAATCTGCTGTTATTCTGATGAGGTTTCCCTTATATATGCCTTGACACTTTTCTCTTGCTGATTTTAGAATTCTCTCCTTGTTTTTCACTTTTGACAGTTTGTAACGTATCTTGAAGAATACATTTCTATTCAGGGATATGTGAGCTTCCTGCATCTAAAGTCTACACCTCTCATAAGACTTACAAGGTTTTCAGTTATTTGGTTAAATATATTTTCTATGCCTTTGATCTCTTCTTTGCCTTCTAGGACACCCAAAATTAAAATATTTAGTCACTTTACTATGTCTCGTATATCATGTTGGTTTTTTTCATTCTTTTTTATTTTTTACTATGACTGGGTTATTTTAAAAGACCCATATCCAAATTCAGAACTTTTTTTCTGCTTGACTTAATCTATTATTGAAGTTCTCAATTACATTTTTTGTTTTATTAAATTTTTCAGTTTCATGATTTCAGTTTAGTTATTATTATAACTATCTCTTTGTTGAATTTCTTATTTGCATCTTGAATTATTTTTCCAATTTCTTTATATTATTTATCTATGGCTTCTTGCATCCTACTGAGCTTCTTTAATATCATCAATTTGAATTCTGTTCTGAAATTTTACAGGTGTCCTTCTCATTGGAATCTGTTACTTGGAGAATTATTGTGTTTCTTAGGAGTTGTTAAGTTTTCATGCATTATCATGTTTCTTATGTTCTTATGTTCATATCTATGTATCCCCATGTAAGAGTCACTTCTTTGTTTTTTCCATTGGCTTTTAAGGCGAAAGAATTTCTTTCCTACTGCTGTATGTTACAGCGATAAACACTTACATTTGAAAATATTAAAGATTACAAATCAATCACTTAAGTGGCCCTCTTCCTCACTGGCTTTCAAAGTGCCTCCTAATGAAGTGTAAACTTAGTCTGTTTTTTCAGCTTTTCATGGTGTTGATAAAACCTGTTTTCTTTTTTTTTATCTTCTTATTTTCTATGTCTTTCCACTCATGCTAATGAAGATATCCTACTAACTGTTTTCTCTACGTGCCTCGTGTAGTTTTTTTTTTATGCTTTGTCCATATTTTTCCTTTGCAATGCTTTCTTTATTTCTCCATGTTCTAGTCCTTCTTACCTTTTCTTCATTTCTCATTCAATTTAAGTCTTAGTAAGAACATGGAGATTCATCTTTTAACCAACATATATGCTAAATCTACCAACGAACCACGCTTGTGTAATGATAGAGGCCACTTTTTCTCTGCATAGAAACAATGTCACATCATTCTTCCCTTTGTTTCCTTTTAAAATATTGTGGCTATTTTCATTAGGCTTACATAAACAACAAGTTTTTCAATTTTTTTTTATATTTTAGCACCCTTTGAGATCATTTTCGTGCAAATCTCTTTCTACTTAGTATCATACATATTTAAAATCTTCCTTATAACACATATAAACTGGCAGTAAATTCTCTCAACTTTCCTTTGGCTGAAAAGTCTTTCCTTCCTTCCTTTTGCAAGGCAGTTTTGCATAGCACAATTTTGAATTGAGAAATCATTTTTTCTTTAAGTATTTGAAAAACGTCACTCTATTGTCTTTGGACTTGTATGGTTTTACAATGAAAGCCTTCTGTGTTTTTAACCTATGTTTTTCTGTATGTAACCTGTCATATTTGTCTGGCTGCCTTCAAAATTCTTTATATCTTTGATTTTCAGCAGTTTAAAAATGAAATGTCTGGATGGTGTGTTGTGTGTGTGTGTGTGTGTGTGTGCGCGTGCGTGTGCATATGCATGCATGTGTGTGTTGTTTATATTGTTTGGGGTTCACTGTGATTCTAAGACCTAAAGTTTGATGGGTTTTTAAATTATCTTTGGAAAAGTCTCAGTCATTGTATTTTAAAATATTTCTTCCTCCCCATTTTCGTTCACCTTTGCAATTTTGATCACATACATTTTAAAACAGTTGTTTTTCTTAATTGTCCCACAGCTTTTGAATGTCTCTTTTATTGGTTTTCTTTACTTCTTTTTCTCTGTGTATTTCAGTAGAGATAATGTTTAATGACTACATTAGTCCATTCTTACACTTCTGTGAAATACTCTAGATGGGTAATTTATAAAGGAAAGATGTTTAATTGACTCACCGATCCACGTGACTGGGGAGGCCTCAGGAAACTAACCATCATGGCAGAAGGCAAGGGAGAAGCAGGCACCTTCTTCACAGGGTGGCAGGACGGAGTGAGTAAAAGCAAAGGAAATGACAGACACATATAAAACCATCATATCTTGTGAGACTCACTCATTATCATGAGAACAGAATGGGGAAAACCTCCCCCATGATACAATTACCTGGTACAATTACCTGGTCCTGCCCTTGACAATGTGGGGATTATGTGGAATACAATTCAAGGTGAGATTTGGGTAGGGACACAGAGGCAAACCTTATCAATGACCTATCTTCAAGCTTCCTGATTCTTTCCCTAAATATGATGAGTACCCTTATGAAACTTTTAACATAATTCTTCATCCTCGTTACAAGATTTGATTTCTAGAGTTTCAATTTGATTTTCATTATATCCAGTTTTCTAAAATTTCTCATACAATTATTACTATTTACTAACCTTTTCATTAGAGCATTTAATATATTAATAAGTTATTTAAAATTCCCTGCATTATATTTCCAACATCTATATCCCTCTAAGAGTCTGATTGTTTTGTTTAAATATTGAAAGTGAGTTGGAATTTTTTTGCACTTCTGTGTTTCTTGTAATTTTATATTGAATGCTGAACACTGAATTCTAGACATATAACGGCAGAGACTGATCTGAGGTAAGTACCAATCATGCTGAAAAGTGGCATACTGTTTTGTCTGCCTGATGGATATTGTGGGGATTTAGTCAATTTAGACAAGATTTCAGCTGGATTTGGGGATTTTGTTGCTATGATTTCTTATAATTGATCACCTGCATAAAATTCTTCTAGAGTTACCTTGTATAGCTAGGGATGTTAATTTTTTTAAATTACTGTTTCTTCTCTACCCTCAGTGTAGATATGTACCATATGTACCTATTTCCCAGAGTCTGTATTTGTCTATGGTTGTGATCTTCTCCAGGGGTAAAATGTAATCACTTGTGATTGTGTTCTTGATAATCTAATGGTGGGATGTAGCTGAAGTTTTCTGTTATTTTTCATTTTCCTTTTTAGGTAGGCCTTGTTTCTCTGTCCAAATAATATATTCAAGATCAAAATCAAATATAAAATTCTCCTCCATGAAGATCTCCTTTTCCTTTTCTTCTACTGGATGTCTGTTTTTCCTCTTCTGAATCTCATAGAACTTAATTTATACTTCCCTTGGTGAGTTCCACATTTTATTTTGTAATAATCATGCATAAATTTTATCTAATCTTTAAGGTATTGGGACTTAAATGCTTACATTGTTTTCCTACCTATCTTACAATTCCTAAGGTATGTGAATACAGTCAATTATCAACAGATACCTACAGAATGAGACCACTTTTGACATAATCTAATGTGTGATATGTATTTGAGAAATTTGTGATAGAGCAATTAGTAGTTTGTAGCTTATACTAGTCATTATAAAATGAACATTTTAATGAATAATAAAAATAATTATATAAAAAGGGATCTGAAGATTGAATCATAACTTTCCTTCATAAGTTATCAGCTTCATGTGTTAATTATTTTATGAAATTAAAATTTCTGGGTCACTCTAGGTAGGGTATTTAATTTTTAAAAGGGATAGCCTCACAACATATTGCTGAATCTGCAATGCTACTACATTTTATTTCTTTACAGGATGCACTTTTCAATGATGAGGAAAAATGATATAGTACAAATATCTGATTGATATTGAAGGGGTACTAGAACTCCCATAATAGTAACAGTTGAGCAATTTCATTATGGACTAATGCCAGAATTGTACATAATATATTACAAAATGATGTCTATTCTCTTTCTACCTTTCCATTAGCATTTATATGCTATTTCATTGTTCATGATATAGAAAATTTACTTTTTAATTATCAGTGAAGGAATTTTTGTAATGTATAAAAACTACTTATAATTTCATCAAAATCATCTTTAAAAGCCTACATTATTATACTGGGTAGGTTTCTCTATGCTTTTAGAGACTGTGACAGTTTGAAATGTATTA
Organism: Macaca thibetana thibetana; assembly: GCF_024542745.1. NCBI lineage: Eukaryota > Metazoa > Chordata > Mammalia > Primates > Cercopithecidae > Macaca > Macaca thibetana. The sequence continues at coordinate 57,855,624 of NC_065589.1, forward strand.
AATATGTTATCGCTGTGTGTAAATTCACAGAAAAATTTCATGGTTAGAATATTTTCAGCATGAAAATACGAAATCCATTACAAAATAACATAAGAAGGAAAATATTTAAAGGAGTCAGTTAATTTATAGAACACTTTACAATATATTTTTGTTTACTTCCTGGAAAAATTAAATATATTACTAGGAAGTAAAATAAATTCACCTATTAGGAAAGTGGGATACATACTATTTGTAATAAAAGATGAACGAATTTTGTTTACTATGAAGACACATGAAAGAAAAATAATGTTTTAAGTGAATTCATAAAAGCAATCATTAGAAAATAAAAAAACTAAATTATACGTGAATTATATTAATGTATAGAATTTATTATCTAACTGATGCTACATGGAATGATTTATTTCAAATAAGTTATTGATATCAAAATCCAAACACACTCTTGTCCTAAAGAAATGCACACATATACACATATACATGCACACACACAGAGTTTCCTTTTCCCTTTCTCACTTTTATTTTTAGTTAGTTAGTTAGTTAGTTAGTTAGTTTTTGAGATGAATTCTCGCTCTGTCACCCAGGCTGGAATGCAATGGCATGATCTCGGCTCACTGCAACCTCTGCCGCCCGGGTTCAAACAATTCTCCTGCCTCAGCCTCCAGAGTAGCAGGGATTACAGGCATGCACCACCACGCCCGACTAATTTTTGTATTTTTAGTAGAGATGGGGTTTCACCATGTTGGTCAGGCTGGTCTCGAACTCCTTACCTCAGGTGATCTGCCCACCTCGGCCTCCCAGAGTGGTGGGATTACAGGTGTGAGCCCCCACACCCAGCCTCTTTCTCACCTTTAAAATATGTCCTATAATTCTTAGTGTTGTCCCATGTGGAAAGAAATTGCTGTTGTACTAAGATTAGAACCATCACTTTACAGTTATTTTATATGCACAAATTTATTTTGAGTATGTCCTATACTTGTTCATCTGAATATACACTTCACAAATCATCCCTGCTTATTACTTTCAGCTCAAGATTGATAAATTATTTGTTTCAATATCATAGGTAATTTAAAATATCTTCAACTTGCCTTTCTTTAGGGTCTCTTTAGGTAGATTAGGTGTCATCCTCATTTACGACAACAAATATAACAGTGAAAGAGTTTCCTATAGATGCGGCAGCAGTTAATAAAATGTATAATCTGCTCTTTTGTAGTTATTATTCTTTGGCGTTTCTGCCCTGATAAAACGGTCCAACTAATTTATGAATAAGCAGTTTGCCATTCAGACAGATGGCTCTGACTGCAGTCCAGAGACCATGTATAGTCCAAAAAGGCTGGTGTTGACAGGATTTTCAGACATAAAAAATCAAATGACTGTCAGTCTCATCTTAAAATGTGTCATCACTAACCCAATACTTATTAGACTATGTTCTAATACAATTTTTTTCATTCCCATAAGGACCGCTTTATAAAAAGAAGTATTTTTATGAAAAATAAAGAGTTGGACTTCCTGTTTCAAACAATAAGGCAAAATTTTATCTACAAAAGGTAATAAATTCAAAAATAGAGTATAATTCTAACCCTCAAATTTTATACTACTAGGCCAGAAGCTGATCATGCCACCAAAATGATTAGACTTCTTGCCTTAGAGAAAAAAAAATAATCAATAGCTTCAAAATTATTACTTTTGATATGATCTATAATTTATGAATATAAAGCACTATATTACATTTATTTTTAATAACAGTAGTTTGATATATAGGAAACCTTAATTATAATTTGCTGTGAAATTAGTTTATTTTTTCTTAGCTATCTGAAACATAGAATAATATCTGAAAAGCAAGTAAACAGCAATATAATTAGTAGCCCTATCTTCTGATACCAATTTTCAATTAAAACTAAATAAAATCTACCATCATTTGTTTTAAATGTCTATGTTACTGGTACATATAGACACCGGTTTTATTTATAATGTTGTTTTAATATCAAAGGGGACCATTCTGCTAAAAATACTGTTTTGATGATTGGCATGGTTAATGGCACTGGGTGCAAAACCACTATTATCATGAGGTCTTTCTTAAAAAAAAAAAAAAAAAGTCACGTGATGTTCCAATGAATTTAGGAGAAAAGTTGTTTTATAATGCAAAGAATATTCTACTCCATCTAGATATCACTCTGTCTAAATCACAAACTCACTTTCAAAGTTATTTGGGATTACTTCAAAAAGACAACTTTTTAAAAGATTGCTTGAAGACGAAAATGGGTAAAAACAGAATAAATTTAACTTACATACATTAAAATAATTATTTGCAATTTCACTGCAAGCTAAACAAAATAATGAGTGCTGAAAATAGGGAATTTTGAAATAACTTGCAGGGTTATCACCATTTATACGCATTCAGCATTAGAACAATCATACCAACAGGCAGCAGTGAGTAAATAGAGACTACTTAGTAAATGCAGTCTTCATTTAAGTAGTCACAGTTTTTAATTTTCCTCCATGAAGCCAAACTGCTAATATGAGTAAGCTTGGAGCTCTCTAGCAAGAACTACTAATATAAAAATATATAGCTAGTCGGTTAATGATTTACATATATTTCTACATTATTCTCTGCACAGATTCCTCTGTGAGAGCAAAACGATAAAACATAGATCTTATTCTTTAGAAGTTCAATACACATTAGTGAGACACAACACACATCAAAGTGAAGATACGCAAAGAAATAATTGAAAGAGACATCATAAGAGTTTCATAAGGGACACAGCAAAACAATGTACAGTATAAATTAGTACTTAAGAATAAAAAATCATGAAATTCAAATACCTAGTAAAAAAAAAAAAAAAGAGGATATAAAAATTATTTTTTACAAACAGGAGTATCCAAATAGTTATTTAATGTGAGTGAAACCAACAAATTCTTATTCACAAAAACAAAATTTCTGAAAATATCTTTGGCCCTTTCTCTTCATTACAGAAAATATTGTACCACCATTCTTTTTTTAATTTTGATAAACAGTTTCAATCATACAGACCAATGTAATTATCTAATTTAGACATATTAATTACCTAAATTTGCTTAAAGCAAGTATCAAGTTTGTGATCACTTAAGAGTTATGACAGTAAGATATAGTGCGGAATTTACTGTTGTTCTATTAAACATTTAAATCAATTTCAAATATATTCAACGTATTATTTTCCATATTACAAATGCAACAGAAAACAAATATTTTAATTTTGAATTTAGAAAATAAAAAAATCATCATTTTAACCAATTGAAAAAGGCTTCATTCACACGACATTGCAGATATTTAAGGCGAGTCCAAAATCTACATTTTCTACATATTTTACCATTAGACCCCTTATTCTTGAAGAATCTTGTCAAATTATTGTTCATTGAACAAAAATTAGAAAAAAAAATTTTAATGATTTTTTTCAAAATATAAGACAAAAAATAAAATTAAAAGTGGGAATACACTCTTGGCAATCTTAATAACAGTATAAGCAAAATCATCATACTAGGAAAGGCTATTACAGCAAAGACAAATATTCTTTATATTAAACTTAAAAAAGACTATCACCTTGACATCTGCTCCAGCATAAAATACTGATGAACTAGCTACAGTGGTCTTGAGTTTGCAAATAAACTAGCTAGACTTACCAATAAAACAGAAGGAAAGACTCAAATAAAATCAGAAATAAAAGAGGAGGCATTACAACTGATACCACATAAATACAAATAATCCTAAAAGACTACTCTGGACAATTATATGTGAAAAATTGGATAACCTTGATGCTAGAAATTGGATAATCTCATAGAAATGGATAAATATCTAGACACATACAATTGACAAAGACTGAATAATGAAGAAACAAACAAAAAAAAGGAAACAGAAAACCTCAATAGACCAGCAATGAAGAAGAAGATTGAAGCAGTAATAAAGTCTCCCATCAAAGGAAACCCCAGGATCTGATCCTTTTACTGCTGAATTGTGCCAAACATTTAAGGAAGAACCAATACCATTTCTCCATAAACTTTTTCAAAAATCAAAAATGAGGGAATACTTTCAAATTTTTTGCAATGCTATCATTAACTTAACTTGATACCAATACCACACAGGGACATCATAACAAAAGAAAACTACAGGCCAATATACTTGATGCATATAGATGCAAAAAATTATCAACAAAATATTAGCAAACCAAATTCAAAAACAGATTAAAGGGATCATTCACCATTATCATGTGGGATTTATTACTAGAAAACAAGGACGGTTCAAAATTTGTAAATTAATAAATGTAATGCAGCACAGCAACAGAATGAAAGGAAAAATATCATGCGATCATTTCACTACATGCAGAAAAAGTGTGTGACAAAATTCAACATGCTTCCATGATAAAAACACTCAACAAGGTATAAAGGGAGTGTACTTCAACACCATAAAGACCACATAAAATAATCTCACAACTAATATTATACACTGAACAGTGAAAAACCGGAATCCTTTTCTCTAAGATCTGGAACAAAACAAGGATGCCCATTTTTGCCACTTCTATTCAGTATGGTATCGGAAGTCCTTGACAAAGCAATAAAACAAGAGAAAGAAATAAAATGCATCCAAATAGGAAAAGAAAAAGTGAAACTGTCACTATTTGTTGACAACACAATTTTATATAAAGAAAACTGAAAATAATCCATCCAAAGAATGCTAGAACTGACAAAAATTCAGTAAAGCTGCAGGATTCAAAAGCAACATAAAAATTGGCAGTGTTTTTATACACTAACAACAAGCTTTCTTAAAAATAAATCAAGAGAATAATCCCATTTACAATAGCTACAAAAAATAAAATACTTAGAAATAAATTTAATCAAAAAGGTTAAAGACCCAACGCTAAAATATATAAAACATTAATGAAATAAATTGAAGAATAAATACATAGATGAAACAATATCATATGTTCATGGATTAAAACAACTAATATTGTTAAAATGTCTATACTACCCAAAGCTAACTACAAGTTTAATGCAATCTTTCAAACTCCAATGTCATTTTTCATAGATATAGAAAATATCATATATAAATATCATTTATAAATCATATACAAAAATATATAAAGATATAGATATATCATTTTTCATAGGTATAGATATAGATCCATTTCATATGGATCCACACACACACACACACACACACAAAAAACAAATAGCCAAGGCTCTCATTCAAAAAGAACAAAGCTGGAGGTATCACACTATATTGTTTCAAACTATATTACAAAATAATAGTTAAAACAGCATGGTACTGGCATAAAAACAGACACATTGACAAATAAAATAGAATAAAGAGTCCACAAGTGAGCTTCTAACTATGGTCAATTAATTTTAAACAAATGTGCCAAGAATATGCAATGGGAAAAGGACAGCTTCTTCAATAAATAGACTTGGAAAAACAGGATATTTCACTACAAAAGAATGAAACTAAAACCCTATCTCAAACCATTTAAAAATCAAATCAAAATGGATTAGGGACTTAAACGTAAGATCTGAAGCATAAAACCTATCAGAGGAAAACCACATGGCATTGGTTTAGGCAAAAATTTTTTAGATTTGATCCCAAAATTGCAGGCAACAAAAGCAAAATAGACAAATGAAATTATGTCAAAATAAAAAGAATTCTGCACACCAAATGAAACAAGTAACAGGGTAAAGAGACAATTTATAGATGAGGAGAAAATATTTGCAAACTAAAGTATATGTGTAAGATAAAGTATTAACATAAGATATACAAGAAATTCAAAGGACTCTACAGAAAGAAAACAAATATCCTAATTGATTAAGAAATGGCAAAAGACCTGAACAGACATTTCTCCAAAAAAAAAATTCTCAAAAGAATCTTCTTATCAGAAGACAGACACAGGGAAAAATTCTCAAAATCACTAATGGTTAGTGAGATGCAAAGTAAAATCACAATGAAATATCACCCCACACCTGTCAGAATGACTAGTATCAAAAAGAGGACAAGTGTTGGTAAGGTTGCAGAACAGAGAGCCCTTGTACATTGTTGGTGGGAATGTAAATTAGTACACTCATTATGGAAGGCAGTATGAAGATTTATCAAAAATCTAGAAGTAGAATTTCCATATGATTCAGTAATCCTATTAAACTCACAAAAGCAGAGAGTACCTTGATGGTTTTCAGAGGATAAGGGATGGGTGAAGTGGGGAGATGATATTCAAAATGTACAGGGTGTCAGTTAAATAGGAGAAACAAGTTTATGGTTTTTGTTAGATCAATTGCAAAATGTGGTGAAAATAGCTGATAAGTTAATATACTATACCTTCAAAATCACCAAGAAACTAAATTTCAAATGTTCTAATCACCAAATGTTAAATATTTGAGGTAACAGATGGTTAATTAACTAAATTATTCCACATTTTATTCAAAAATCCTATTATTTTGTACTACAGGAATATATACAATTATAATTTGTAAATGTGTAATAAAAATTTTAAATGTATAAGCATGTGCCAAGAAAGTATTTCTCAACTTTCCATTTAATATGAGATTAGTATATAGCACATTTTTTTAAAAAGAATGCTTCAAGTGTTTTTTACTTGTTGTCAGAATACCTTTATTGAGTATCAGATCAGAACTGAAATGGTCCTGCAGGAAAATCTGTCAAGTGGCAATGAACCCTGGGGTTCCTGAGTATATATGACTTGTGCATGTAAGAAGTTTGCAAAAACAAGTGGCTGCTTGGTTTTGGATTTGAGACATATTCACTGCCTTAGGATATTGGCACTAAGCATGACCACAGATTAAGAAGATGGTTTAAAAACAGAAAACAGGCTGATTGAAAAGTAGAAAATAAGTAGTTAATATAGAGTTATATTAAGCATCAAATTTAGTCAGTTTTTCTGAGTAGAGAAGACTAAAAATCAAATTATCATTTTTTTCATACATGCCTATTTCTGCAATTTTGGGAACAGAATGAGCAGGTGTTTGAAGGACAGTTGAGAAACTTATTTCAAGAATTGGAGTCAAATCATATGCAAAAATATCATGTATTTACGTTAAAGATGTTTCAAACAGTAAGTGAAATTAATTACCACCATAATGTTTCCAGGTAGGCATTTTGTTCTTTAAGTCTAAAATTTTAGTTTAATATTTCTACTTCTGTAAACATTATTTTAATATGTTTTATTATAAAAGAGAATATGTGCAAAATGTTTATTGCAGTTTGGGAAAATTACAATTGTGAAAAAAGGAAAACGCCTCAATAAGCATCTTGATATGGTTTGTCTGTGTCCTCACTCAAATCTCATGTTGAATTGTAGCTCCCATAATTCCTTTATGTTGTGGGAGGGACCGAGTGGGATATAACTGAATCATGGGGGCAGATCCCCTGTACTGTTCTCATGGTAATGAATAAGTCTCATGAGATCTGATGGTTTTGTAAGGGAAAAACCTTTATGCTTGGCTCTCACTCTTGTCTGCCACCATGTGACACATGCCTTTCACTTTCCACCATGATTGTGAGGGCTCCCCAGCCACATGGAACTGTGAGTCCATTAAACCTCTTTGTTTTGTAAATTGCCCAGTCTTAGGTATGTCTTTATCAGCAGGATGAAAACGGACTAATACATATCTCATGTTTAAAAAACAGAAATAGCTCTTGGAAATATTAATTGTTTCCTTTGTATATATACCCAGGAATGGGATTTCTGGATCACACAGTACTTTTGTTTTTAGTGTTCTGAGGAAGCTCCATACTGTTCTTCATAGTGGCTGCACTAATTTGCACTCACACAAACAATGTATGAGAGATCCCTTTCATCTGTATCCTTGTCAGTAATTTTTTTTTCTTTGTCCTTTTGATAATTGCCAGTCTAGCTTGGATGAGATAATAATCCATTGTGATTTTTATTTTTGTTCTCTTGATGATTAGTGATGTTGAACATTTCTCATATATCTGTTGGTTATTTGAATGCCCTATTTTTAAAAAGATCTATTCAAGTCTTTTGTCCATTTTGATTGGATTATTAGACTCTTTCCTATGGAGTTATTTGAGCTCTTTATATCATCCAGACATTAAACCGCTGTCAGATGCATAGCTTGAAAATACTTTCTCCCCATCCACATGTTGTCTCTTCACATTATTGTTTATTTAGTTGTGCAGAAGCTTTTTCGTCTGATGTAATCCCATTTGTCTATTTTCGTTTTCGTTGCCTATACTTTTGAGATCTTATTTAAAAATTGTCGCCCAGTACAATTTTATAAAGTATTTCTCCTATGTTTTCTTCTGGTAGCTTTATGTCTTACAATTAAGTCTTTAGTGCATTTAGAGTTCATTTTGTATTTAAGTTTCATTCTTGGGCATGTGGCTATCTAGGTTTTCTAGCACCATTTATTGAAGAGACTGATGCAGTACTATTCACAATAGCAAAGATATGGAGTCAACTTAAATACCCATCTACAGATGAATTGGTAAAGAAAACGTGATTATTGAGCCACAAAACATAATGAATTCTATTCAAATCTTCAGCCCACTTTTTGATGGCTTTAAGACTAAAAGGGCCAACTTCTACATGTATATATATATTTTATATATATGTTATATATGATATATATTTATATTTATACATATAATATATAAACATAAACATATATAAATATATATTATGCAAAATTATACAAATTTATATAAAAATATATAAAATTATATAAATTTATACAAAATTATATAAAATTATATAAATTTATACAAAATTATATAAATTTATGTTTATATTAATTTTATATACAATTATATAAATTTATATAATTTTATATATTTTTATATAAATTTGTATAAACATAAATTTATGTAAACTTATGTTTATATAATGTATATACAATGTGTATATAAAATTTACATAATTTATATAATTGTATATACAATTACATAAATTTATATTTTTATATAATTGTATATACAATTATATAAATTTATATTTTTATATTTCACTGCCTCCAAAACTGGCATATTCTAGCAAATCATTGATTTAGAAGTAATTCAATTAAAATAATAACAAAAGGAACTGGTAGGCATCATATCATACAAGGATTCACCACGAAAGTGTCAATTGAAAAGTATCAAAGACTATTAATAGATGAAGAACATTTATCAGAAGAAATTCACCCATCTAACAGATTAGTGTTATGATCAAATGTTTTTCTATAAATTTAATATAGTTAATGGAATGATGCTTCTATGATATCTATGTTGGCAACATACTAGACTCACCTGCAAAAAGAACTATAGGAAACTTGATAAATTACCATAACAACAGCAACAAATAAATAATAAAACAACAAAAACAAAGCACTATTTGAACAAAAGCCCTGCCTATTGAAGGCATTAGTGAACAACCAAGGAAAGAATTGAGAAGCCAAATTTATTAACAGAAAGTAATCACATTAAAGTGTGCTGGATCTTTCCACAGCCTCCCTCTCCCTCTCCCAAGATAATATGCTTATTTATAAGGGTTAAAGTTTAACAGAGAAAAAGACATAAGGAAGTATTCCTAGACTTCAGAGGAAAAAAAGTTCCACTGAGAAACAATTATGAATGCATCATTATCATCTTTGCTCTCTTCTCCTATATGACAAGTATACTATGACTTTTCATGTTACTTAAAAATACAAATTTTTTTTAAGTGTTTGTTTTAAATCTCACACTGCTAAAAATCAAGTCCTATCTCCTCTTTTTATGTTTTTGTTCTATTTTACTCTTAAGCTTAGTTTGCAAAAAAAAAATTTCTCACAATATACTTTCTAAATTGCACATTCTCATTTAACACAGGCCTTCAACAACTTAACCAACAAACTAAGCAGCAATAAGACTATCAGAAAATCAAGTTTAAGACATGTGCCTAGGCAGATTTAACTTTCAGGCATTGTCAATTCACATCATGTCAATCACTCTGTTTGCTACTGCGCCTTGCAGTGATGTTTGTTTTTATACTAAAAAAAAAAAGTAAGAATAAAATATGACAACTGATTTTTGGTTATATTTCCCCTTCTTTACAATGCTCTAGAATTTTTTTTCCAATTAGGAGGGTAAAATTGACTCAATGTGAAGTACAGTAATGCATTAAGGACATTAGACAAATTTGCTCAATACGAAGCCCAGTGTTTTTTTCCTTTTTAAGGATGTTAAACAAGTCCATCAATAAAATCGCATGTTTTTGGTACTATTATATGTCCTATTTTTATTTCAAGTTTCAATTGTATATTGCGAGTAAACAGAATGACTAAATTTTATATATTAATCTTACATCTTGCCACTTTGATTAACTCACTTGTAAGTTCTAGTATGTTCTTTGTAAATACTTAAGGATTTTTCAAAGTGTTCCTATCCATATTTTCCAGCACCATTGATTCAGTAGCAGTCTCTATTCACAGATGGCATTTATAGACACATAAGCAAATGTAAACAAATAAATTTTGAATAGCTATATAAATATGAATAAAAAATCACATACAAAAGGAAGCAGTCTGGTTTCAGCTTTCTCCTATGAATCATTTATCTTCAGAAATTAGTGTAGCAATATCTACTGGATCATCAAAGAAAGAAAGCATAACTTGAGGATTTTGTATTTTATATTCAGCAAAAGCATTCTTGAAGTATAAAGGTACTGAAAGCTTGAGCCCAGGCGCAGTGGCTCACACCTATAATCCCAGCACTTTGGGAGTCTGAGGCAGGCGAATCACTTGAGGTCAGGAGTTTGAGACCAGCCTGGCCAACATGATGAAACCCCATCTCTACTAAAAATACAAAAAAAAAAAAAAAAAAGCTAGGTGTGGGGGTGGGCACCTGTAATCCCAGCTACTTGGGAGGCCGAGGCAGAAAAATCGCTTCAACCCGAGAGGCAGAGGTTGCAGTGAGCCAAGACTGAGACACTGCACTCCAGCCTGGGTGACAGAGCAAGATTCTGTCTCAAAAAAAATAAAAATAGAATAAATAAAATAAAATAAAGCTATTGAAAGCTTATAGTACATTCTTGTCAAGGTTAAAAATGGCATTATTCTATATTGCTGGAGGAAATCTTGATACAAAAATAATAGTAAGGAATATGGTATTATCAGAATTACCAGTACCTATGCCTCTTGACTTAGACTCATTTTTAAAAATAAATCCTATCATCTATTATAACGTAGGACAACATTAAATTGCTCATATTCTATTTATATTAAGAAAATATTAGAATAATACAAAAGTCCTGGTGTTTCTCATGCTACCATGTTAACATTTTCTGCCATCAGGAACCAGCAGCTGAAGACAAAATATTCTAGTGTAGCTAAACACATCACGCTCCAGAGAAACACAGTATTAAACACAATGCCCAATCACCCTAGATCCTTCATCTTGGTTTATTTTGTTTTGTAAATGTTTACTTTGTGATTCTTGCTGATTTTGCCTATTTATCCATGTCCAGGTAATTGAGCAACCTCAATTCTTTATCATTTCCCCTTCTTTATTTCTCATTTTCCCTAAACTTTAATAGGTAAAGTTCTTAATTTACTATTAATTAATTAGAATTTAAGAAGTCTTAAAATTTTACCAATAGTTTACTTGACTTGTTACTTCTTATATTAGCACTCTAGTTAAAATTTTGATTATTTTGGAACAGTGTGCATTTAATGCTATTTTTTTCCATAAGTCCATACTATCAGTATCCAATGTTACAAAATACAGGGTTTTGCAAAACAGGTATTAGGTAACTTTTTCTTCTTACAACATGTCAGTTAAAATAGTTAAGACTTGCCTCCTTGCCCCATGTTTTTTTCTGATCTAACCTTTGAAACTAGTTTATAGTAGTTTTCTCACATTTCAAAGTATTAAAAAGCAATTAAACTATCAGAAAACAAAAGTTGGGACATGTTTTTGGGCAGATGTATCATTTCACTTTAAATCACTCTATTCAGATGCACTAACATTTATATTAACTCCCAAAAGAATGCTCAAGAAAATGTGAGGAATAAATAAGGCAACTGACTTTGGTTATTTTTATCTTTGTTCATGATCATTTAGAAATTCTGCTTACTCAGGAAAACAATCTTTCTCAATCTGAATTCCAGTTTCGCATTAAGGAAATAAGGCAAGTTAATGATTTAATTCAAGCAGTGACATAAAAATGTTGAAGGACAACCAAGTACATAATAGTGCATTAACTTAGATGTATTGGTAGACATTACAATATATTTTTATACTTTAGTAGTTAATTTTACTGTAATTAATGCTAACTCTTTCTGAGTTGCCTTTGAATCTTTTAATTTCTTCAATTATGTCATTAAAATTATTGTATTCAAAATTGTGTCAAAAACACAAAAAGCTTGATTGCCACCGGTGGATAATCAGTGGCTTCCCGTTTGCAATTGAATTTTGAGAACATGATTTAAAATTTATCTGAAATCTCTAGACCAATTTCACATTGTTTGCATAATTAAACTCTCAATAGCTGTTAAATATCAAAAGACTGCACGTGTGATTTAGGCGCTAAATTTGGTGTCATAAGCTCTTTTATCATGTGCACACGAACAAAGTGCCACTATCATTAAAAGTAATTCTGTCTATTTTCATCATTTTTCTAATGACTTTGAAGTCTCCCTTGGCAATGTCATTGGATAGTAAAGAGGTCGATTAACCAAATTTCTTGTATATCTGAACATAGATATATTCTAAAGAATAGAACAGAAGCTCCTCTTTCTGAATAAAAAGAAATCCTAGGCTATTTATATGTACTTCAGGGTGCTTATCAAGTAGTTTATGATAACACACTATGTGTTGGTTGAAATTTTTACCAACTTCTAGTGCTTGTAAGCCCATTTTCTCTGCATCTATTGATATCAACATACAAAGGAGGTAGACCTCAATAAAATTTTCAGCAGTGCAGAATTGATAATGATCGAGATTTCTTCATTCTAAAACACCCTTTAGCAACATTTACGTCTCATAAATGTCTCCTGCTCCTATCCTATTATGTACATTTTTAATATTTTAGCATAGTCATTTTAATTATTTAATATTATTACTATATGATTTAATGTGTATGTGAATATTGAAGATTTCCAATGATCCTACCTTTAAACCAGATATTCTCTTGTCTATGTCATTTATCTCTTATTTAGGCAATTCCCTTGATTGAAATTCTCTTACTCATTTTCTTTCTCAGAAAGATAAAAATGTTTAGAAAATGGTATCTTATCTGAACTATCAAGTTTTACAATCATGTAAAGAGATAGGGCTTTTGACATTGAAAGGTTCATATCTTAACTTGCAATAAAATTATACAGAATTTAAAATAAACTATTTAAATTGCCTTTTAATGTGATTTTATCTTTCCTATGAAAAATTGAAATTAAAATAACGTATTACCAATATTTCCCAGAGAGAGGCATTTCATCATGTTTCTTGTATAATTTCAACAGTATGTGCTTGAGCTAATGTGACTTTATGTTACATGTAATAGTGAATATGGATACATATTTAGATAACTGTCAATATTGATTATGTTTTCAGAATTCCCAAGAAATTACATAACCTTTTAGATAGACATGAATAGATTCATATTTTACAAATAAATTTAAAATACATATGATAATACCCAAATGCATTAAGTTAAAGGAAAATCTATCAAATTTATCTAGTACAGTTACGGGAGTTTTGAACAATACTGAAACATGGATTTATTTCATTTCTCTAGATCTTTTAGTCAAGGATTTTAGTGTAACATATTTGACAACTATTGTTATTTTGCTTATTTTTAAGTACACACTAGTGTACATATATTATTTAAAAATACAGATAAATGTGTGCAAACATACAAATATATGCAGTTTAGTATACTACTTGTTTTTGTGTTTGTTTTCAATGTGGTTTTGATTTGTATATCTTGTATTTCCCTGTTCATTAGTGATGTTCAGCATTTTTTCGTATGTTTGTTGGCCATTTGTGTGTCTTCCTTTGAGAATTTTCTTTCATGTCTTCAGCCCATTTTTTGATGACTTTAAGACCAAAAGGTCAACTTCTACGTTTATCAAAAAAAAAAAAACACCAAAACTGTATACTCAACCCCAATGGATTCTGAGTTTCATTTGATGAAAAGTGATAATACATCAATTTTCATATTTTAAAAACATATTTGTACATTTTTCACCATATCATATTATAATTAAATAAGATATTTTAGAAAGTGTTAAAAAAAAACCTGAGGTACAAGAAATAATGTTGAGACAATAAACTGTTAATCCTACCTAATTGTTAATTTTTTTATAAAAGCAATAATTTTGTGATAGAATACCAGATGACCTCAAAATGGGAATGAGTAGGACAAAGAGGACAATATTTTTCTAAAAATATTGCTAATGTTCTTTATTAGTATTATATATAGGGAGAACACATACACATTAATTCTATAGACTGCTAAAGAAACAAGTTAAAATGCGTGTCCTAAATTGCCAAAAACAACTAACTAAAGAGGAGAAATAATATGCATTACTACAACCACTTGAGGAAAACAACAATATGTAGACAAACAAAGCAAGATAAATCTAGTAAAACATATCTCAAAAAAGGACTCAAGCAAAATAAAAACATGAAAGGGATATAAAATCAATGTATTGTATCAGTAAACATAATAAATGCAGATGAGTTAAATTTTCTATTAAAGGTACAGGATTTTAGCCTATATATAATTTAAAAATTAATATAGTACTTTCAAAAGAAATTCCACAGTGAACAGAAGACTAAAGCAATAAAGATAACCTAGAAAATGCAGTAATTATAATATCAAATAGAGTATTTTAAAACTCTATTAATTTCACTATTTTTAATATCTGATAGAACAGCAGTAATTCTAGAATCAGACAGAATAGAATTCAAGACAGAAAACTTTCAAAGATCAAAATATGGATATCACATTTTAGTAATTCTAAGAGCTTAAATAGAGGAAATTATACAATTGATATTAAGGCCCTAATAAAAGTGGGTACAGTGAATACATAGATACATACAAGTAACTAAATAATAACTAATAGTCAAAATGTACAATTTTTGGCAATAAAAGTAATACAAGTAGATTGAAGCTTAGTATAATACACTTTTTGTTTCCTTACATAAAAAAGTAATCAATGTACAGCATACTATTTCAATTGTAAAACACAGTTATTGATGCCCAGTGCTGCAGAATAACCATGGTAAATAGGTTAAGCAATAGAATGTTTCATTAAGTGGTATGTTTTTCAGGAGTTAGATTTGATTTTAAATATACATGCAATTATACATGGTAATTAAATCATATTTAAGCCATTTTATATGAATGAGGTTTAAAAAGCTTTGTTTCTATGAAAACTGAGTTGAATACTTTAGAAAGTCTCAAGAAAACATTCTGATTCATTATTTTAAAGATTTCAAACAAGGTTTAGTTAACAAAATTGTAGAAGATGTACAATGAAATAATAAAAATTTAAATTGTTGTAAAATTAAGATTGTTTCAAATTTATATTCAAGTTTTGACCCCATAGGAAAGAAATTAAAACTGAAAATTACAGATAATATATTTTGGATATTTTTGTAGAATATAAACCAAATAAAATAATTATAAACCAGGAAAGTGCATGAACCAAAATAAAATATTAGTGAATACTACATGGTTACCCATTATAAAAAAGACATTAAAGTTCCGTAAATATTTTTTTTTATGATGTTGTTTTAGATTGTTTTTAAGTTATTTAAACTATATCATGTTTAATAAAAAAAAAAATTTAATTTTAAGGTTTAATTTTATTAAACATGATATGGTTCAGATAATTTAAAATATTATAAAAATTTATAATATTACTAATTGCTGAAAACAATATATATGGCTTTTGAATATTTATATGATTGCTGATGGATCTACACACACTTGTACAATATATGAGGAATCAATTTATTAATATGTACTGAGAAACTTTATGTGATTATGCTGTTTTAGTGATTATTATTCTCAGAATCTATTCCTGAGAAAATATAAAAGTTAGACCAAATATCATGAATAAATAAACTATAAAACATTTAAAACAGCATATATCCCAAAAATTCATAAAATAAGCTATATATAATAAAATATAATACAGTCAAATTAAAGTATATTTATGAAAATATAAGTGATACAAATCTACATTAAAAAGAAAAATTGAATGTAGAGCAGTGATTGGCAAACATTTTACATGCCAGATAGAAAACATTTTATGCTTTGCTGGCCATGCAGTATCTTTGGAATTACTCAATCTTCCGTCATACGGTAAAAAACAGCCAAAACTAATACATAAACAAATGAATGTGGCTGTATTTCAATGAAACTTTATTAACAGAAACAATCAGTGGCCTTATTTAGCCCCACTCCACCTAGTTTGCTATCCTTTGATAAAGATAATTATTTGTACTATTAAAAACACATAGAAAAAACACAAATATTAATTGTGACTGCTCTAAACTGTGATGTCAGCATGCATTTTTTTAAATGTTTTGGTAACACATAATACCTTAACCCTTGTTTTAGGCTGCAAGTTATTCTAATGAGAATTAACAGCAAATTGTCACAGAGGATAGATTAGTAAAATATCTAAGATATTTTAAAGTATCCTAAGATAGACTTTGGTGACCTCTGTATTTCCTGGACACCACAAATCAAATATTTTCCCAAGATGTGAAATCTCTCACACGTGGCCACCAACTCTACAAAACGACTTAGATTTAACCTACCCTTCCATCTCCTGTAAGGGCAATAACTTCATGTCTGTTTCCTGTAATTTTTTTCATAGTTTCTCAGACCTTACCTTAACTAATATCCCTTATTTCTCCAGAATATTTAAGATCTCTTGTCAACTGAATCTTTTCCAGCTACATTTTTCTTTTTTTCTTTTTTTTTTGAGATGAAGTCTCACTCTGTTGCCCAGGCTGGAGTACAATGGCACAATCTTTTCTCACTGCAACTTCCACCTCCAGGTTTCAAGTGATTCTCCTGTCTCAATCTCCTGAGTAGTTGGGATTATAGGCATGCACCAAGATGCCTGGCTAATTTTTGTATTTTTAATAGAGAAGGGGTTTCAACCATATTGGTCAGGCTGGTCTCAAACTCCGTACCTCAAGTGATCCACCCACCTCAGCCTCCCAAAGTGCTGGGATTACAGGCAGGAGCCACCACACCTGGCCTCCAGCTATTCTTAAACAGGATAAATTCTTTCCTGATTTAAGCAAACCATTTGTCTTGATATAACCCCTAGCTCAAACCTACTTTATAGATATCATCCTGTTTCTTACTTTCTATTCAAAAGCTGTTCTTACAGTTGTTTCAAGGAGGTAAACTTGTCAGTCACTAAATCAGATTTTAAAAATGGGCTATTCTTTATTTTTAGAACTGACTTCTAATTTCTGACTCACCCAGTCTGCTTAATAACAGATAATTTAATTGCTGTAAGTTAAATTTAGTCCAATCCAGTGATTAATGAATCAATTTGAGACGTATAAATTAGGCACAGTCTAGTTAAAACTTTCCATTTTTGTTCTCTTCCTCAGGTTCCAGGCTCTACATTCAGGAATCAAAGAGTAGATGAGTATATAATTACTCTCTTGGCACCAAAGCCTTCTAAATCTGAGTCTACCATGCCAGCATCTTTCTTGCTGTCCCTATATCTATTAATGTGACATGCATATAATAGTTACCATTCATAACTGCAATCTAAAAATGGTCGGTGGGTGGTCAGGGAGATTCCTCTTATTCCAGAATCCCTAAACTTTGGAAAGTAGATGAGTAAAAAAAAAAATCAAACTGCTGCTCTGGTTACCTTTTTTTTTTTTTTTCTTAATTGTGCAGGGAATAGCATTTTTCTGGTTCACATAAGATCCAATTTCTATTGCTTGTCACTTAATTCATTAACAATTCACTCTACATTTCAAAAGTCAACATGTTAAGATCTCTTTTTTTCCCAGTCTTTGGTGACTGTACACACTACCTCATTCACATGGTAAACGTATGTCTTGTGCTCTGCTTTCTTTTTTATTTAATTTACCACTCACACCTTATAAACTTTAATGCAGCCATGTCTCTGTTCCCTTATCTGCTATAAAATGACATAAAACACAGTACTTTTCAATGTCACTGCATATATTTCAGTTAAACGTTCATCAACATTCCTTTTGTATTTCTGACATCATGGAAAATTTCTAACATGTACAAAAATAACTATATTGTCATAAGAATACTCAAAGATACTTTCCAAATTCTATAGGAACCTGGCAGAAATAAACATGCTCCAAATTTTGATTACAGGAGTATATCTTGCTTCATTATTAAAGGACATAAATAGTTCAAATACGTTTCACTGACTCTGAAAACCAAAACATGGATCAGCAATATTTCATTTCAAAAAGGTTTTCTTCAGTTTCCTGAGTTCAGTTCATTTAGTTAACTCATTTTGCTTGGTATTCATGAACATTTCAGCTCTTCATGAGTCCTATACATTTTTTTATTTCAATGTTACAACCTCTAAAGTCATCAGAAGCCTGTATTTGAGAGCACTTATTACAGTTCTATAACTTATTATAAACCATCTTTTGAAAAGGATTAAAATGAGCCAACAATTATCTGTGAATAACAAAATGTCTAGGGTAGATACACTTAGAAACATGATTGACAAAGAAATTTGGTTATCTCTGCGGTTTGCAATAATAACATAAAGACTTTAATTAAAATTGATAGCATATAATCAGACATTAGAATTTTAGAAATCCCATACAATTTTGGAACATATATTAGCATTATTTAACAAGAGAAACTTAAGGAAGATAGAGCATTATTTTGGCAATCCCATGTACCTAAATAATCCTATTTACCTCTTATTTTCTGGATGTTTCAGGGGCCTTCTGAAACATCTGAAAAGCCAGGTGTCACGAAAGACAATTTTGAAACTTAAGTTTGATTTTGGGAAGCCTTTTAAATACGCTTAAAGCGCTTGATATTATGAAACAGAGTCCCAGATTGCCATAAACTATTTATTTTCCCAAAATGATGACTCAGAAATTTTAAAGAGGCAAAAACCCTTTGTAATCCTTTTGAATGTAGTTAATATGCTCATACAGAGAACCTCTTCTGCAGTATTAATTTCCACAACTTTTCCTCCACTTGTTTGAACATTCAGCTTTCCCTATATAACTCAAAATAATCCTTTAACCCTAAGCAAAAGTTTACATTTCTATGCATTCTTATAATCTTTTACATGAAAACACATTTTATTGTTCTTATACCCCTTGCATGTAAATCTATTTTCAGTAGTTTCAATTACATGTTATACTAGAAACTCCTCCTAAATTTTTAACTTTAAGGTAAAACTTGGTAAGTTGCTTTAATTGTGTGTTAACTGCCATCAAGGTTTGCCTTCTTAGGTAAGGGCCTGGTTAGTTTTATATGTTCCCAATCCTTACCAGTTGTGAAGCTGGCAAGTCAAACAGTTCTCAAAACCCAAAAAGCAGTTTGTAACCTTAAAACACTTAGTAAACCTTGCATCTAATCTGCATTTTACCAATAATCTTTAAGGCTGTTTTAATTTCTTGAAGATTAAATTCACATGAACTGAAAGGTACTACAGATTTTATATTCCCTTTAAAAATATTTGATCCAAGTGCTTGTGTTTTTTTTTTAGGCCAAATTAATTAGAGCTCTAAAATTTTTAAAGACATCAAACACAGTACACACACACACATACAGGCAGAAAAAAATCCAGTTGCTGGGTGGGACTCTTTAAGAGACAGGGCTAGGAAAACATGCAGATATTGAAGGAGAGAGAGCTCATTCCCTAAGGCAGGATTGCCAAACAAAGCATTGTCAAGCAGTGGCTGGCCATACCCTCAGGAAGTAAAACAAGATAGAGGCTTGCGGCACAAGCCACACAGACTTGCAAAGCACATCAGATTGGCCACAGCCAAAGACTAGCCCCACAAATCCTTTTTCACAATTAAAGCTTTAGAGAGAATATAAATAGGAATTCTTATCTTTCCTAGCCAAATTAAACATATTCTAGAAAGAAATAAACTTGCTGAAACTTAACTGCTGATGGGGTGGAGAAGAGGAAAGAAAAAAGGCTTAAACACGCCTGGGGAAGAACCTCTTACTATTCTTATGCAAGTGATTCCTCCACCACGGAGAAAAGGTTACTGTCTCAAGAGGCTGAATCCCTTGGGTGGGGAAGGGGAAGGCTGTTGTGGCAGTGTGTAGCTGGAAACCAGGACCCTTGGGCCATGCATCCTAGCCCCCACACAGAGGGGAGGGGGAACAAGGAGACCCTCTCACCTGTCCTTCCTGAAAAAGGAAGGAAAGGGCTTTTTCCCAGACCCCCAGAACCTCCGCGGGTTTAGGGGCATGTTTCCCTCACACTGAGAAGTCTGAGAATAAAAATGCTTAGGAACAGCAGTGATAGGTTTTGAGTACCCATTTTACTCACCGCTTCTGGAGCTCCACGTTGGGCCCCAAAAATGTTGCAAGGCTTTCCTTAGTTCAGCTAAAGATGGGGTTTTTGTCCATCCCATTGTGTCCGGAATTGGTTGGTTCTGGGTCTGGCGACTTCAAGACCGAAGCCTTGGACCCCCGCGGTGTTATAGTTCTTAAAGATGGTGTGTCTGGAGTTTGTGCCGTCAGACCTTCAGTTGTGTCTGGAGCTTCTTTCTTCTGGTGGGTTCGAGGTCTCCCTGGCAGGAGTAAAGCTGCAGACCTTCACAGTGAGTGTTACAGCTCTTAAAGATGGCGCCTCTGGAGGTGTTCGTTCTTCCCGGTGGGTTCGTGGTCTTGCTGGCTTTAGGAAAGAACCTGCAGAGCTTCACTGTGAGTGTTACAGCTCATAAAGGCAGCGTGGACCCAAAAAGTGAGCAGCAGCAGGATTTATTGCAAAGAGTGAAAGAATAATGCTTCCACAGGGTGGAAGAGGACCCAGAGGCCACTGTGGGCGCTGGCAGCCTGCTTTTATTCCCTTGTCTGACCCCACCCACATCCTGCTGATTGGTCCATTTTACAGAGAGCTGATTGGTCTATTTCACAGAGCGCTGGTTGGTCCGTTTTGACAGAGGGCTAATGGGTGCCTTTACAATCCTTGAGCTAGACACAAAGTGCTAAACAGAAAAGTTCTCCAAGTCCCCACTAGGTCAGCTAGACACAGTTAGCTAGATACAGAGTACCAATTGGTGTATTTACAAACCTTGAGCTAGACACAGAGTACTGATTGGTGTATTTACAAACCCTGAGCTAGACACAGAGTGCTGATTTGTGTATCTACAATCCTTCAGCCAGACATAAAAGTTTCCCAAGTCCCCACCAGACTCAGAGCCCAGCTGGCCTCACCCAGTGGATTCTGCACCCAGGCTCCAGGTGGAGCTGCCCGCCAGTCCCAAGCCTTGCCTGCACTTCTCAGCCCTTGGGTGGTGGTTGGGACCAGGCGCCATGGAGCAGGGGGCAGAGCCCGTCCAGAGGCTCGGGCCGCAGGGGAGTCCACCGTGGCCGGGTTGGGGGCTTGGACATGGCGGGCTGCAGGTCCCGAGCCCTGCCCCACGGGGAGGTAGCTGACACAGTGAGAACCTGAGCACAGTGCTGGCGGGCCTGGCTGGCACTGCTGGGGTACCCAGCACACCCTCTGCAGCTGCTGGCCCTGGTGCTAAGCCCCTTCCTGCCCTGGGCCAGCAGCGCCAGCCGGCCGCTCCAAGTGCTGTGCCCGCAGAGCCCGAGCTGGCCGAAACTCGCGTTGGACTGTGAGCCAGGCACGCAGCCCCGGTTCCTGCCCGTGCCTCTCACTCCACACCTCCCGGTAAGCAGAGGGAGGCGGCTCCGGCCTCAGTGAGCCCAGAGAGTCCAGAGACGGGCTCCCACAGTGCAGTGGCAGGCTGAAGGGCTCTTCAAACGCTGCCAGAGTGGATGCTGAGGCTGAGGAGGCCCTGAGAGTGAGGGCTGCTAGCACATTGTCACCTCTCACCATGGCCACAAAATTTAGGCTCACTGATGGTTTAAAGGGTAAGTTAAGCAGTGTTTTACTGGGTGAAAAGGAAGAAAATGGAGAAACAGGTACTCTTGCAAGGCCAGAGTCCCCTGCTAGAGCACTTCCCACCTGGAGCTTGAATCTCAGTTTCCACACAGGAAGAGGAGGGGCCAGACTCCTTCTTGCTGCAAACATCGTGAACTTCCCAAGGCTCCACTTCATTGGGGGGTATATTTGGAGTTTCTCCAGGGAACCCCTCCCATTTGGCTGTCTCATAATAAATATTTATGTCCCTACTGCCAACCTTCAACAATTACCAATTCATGATCAATCTTATTTCATTTATATCCTCACATACTATCTTCTTCCATAGAGTTATTTTAAAGTAAATTGCAGGCATCATATAATTTTACCAGAAAATATTTTCACATGCATCTATTTTTTTCTTTTTTCTTTTTCTTTTTTTTTTTTTTTTTTTTTGAGACGGAGTCTCACACTGTCACTTGGGGTGGAATGCAGTGGCGTGATCCCTGCTAGCTCACTGCATCCTATGCCTCCCAAGTTCAAGTGATTCTCCTGCCTTAGCCTCCCCAGTAACTGGGATTACAGGTGCCTGACACCACACCTGGCTAATTTTTTGTATTTTTAGTAGAGATGGGGTTTCACTATGTTGACCAGGCTGGTCTCGAACTCCTAATCTCATGATCTGCCTGCATCAGCCTCCCAACGTGCTGGAATTACAGTTGTGAGTCACCACGCCTGGCTATATCTCTCCCTTTATAAACATAACTTCAGAATTCTCTGATTATCTCTTAAACGTTTAAGATTTTTTAGGGTCAAATCCAAAAAGGGCATACTTTTCAATTTGTTGATCTGTCTTTTAAGTCTTAATTAATCTACAGGTTCTCACTTCTTGTCTTTTTTATTTACCAATTATTTTTTGAAGACAGTGTTCATATCCCTCCACTTTTAAGCAATAGATTTTCTTAGATTCTTGATAAATTATGTATTTGAGTTTCTTACTATTTTCTCCTCACTTCTATTTTTAATCTTATCCCTTTTTTCGATCTTTACAGTGCAGAGCTTAAAGGTCTGAGAGGTAAAGAAGAGCCCTCAAAGAAGATGAAGAAATCATTAGAAAGAAAAAAAAAAAAATTAATGACTTTGTTCTGGAGGCAAAGAAAAGAAACAAAATATCAGAGAGAGAGAAAGAGAAACTGTTCAACTGTATCAAATACCCTCATGAGTCTACTAACTGGAGTACTAATAATTGATTATTGGATTTAAAAACAGATTTTTGAAGACATTAACAAGACAGTTTCAGCAGCCTTGTAAGTGTGGTGTGGAGTGGATTTAGGGATAAATTAAAGAGTAAGTTAAAACTGTCAATGTAGAAAATCTTTTTGAGGAGTTTTATTAGACACAGAATTGAGAAATAGAGTAATAGTTTTAGAGGAAGGTGGAACTAAGTGGATTTTTTTTTAAGCACGAGATTTCACTACATAGTGATGTGAATGCCCTGAAGTGGAGGAAAAGATTGTCAATTCAAAAGAGAGAGAGGTGAGAATAGTTTTTGTCCAAATCTTTGAGTGAGTGATAAAGAGTGGGATCTAGTAACAAAGGGGAATATTTAGCAATAGGTTTGAACACAAAGAGTCAATCCTTAGTAATAGAAGAGAAAGCAGAACTTACAGGCTGGTAGATTGGTAGACAGTAGACGAAGCTTTCAAATTTTCTTTTTTAGTTTTCAAAATGAAAGAAGTCAAGATATGATCAGAGGTACTAGAGATGTGATGAAAATTTGAGAATAAATGAAGTAGTTATCTAAGAGAATGAGAAAGTGAACAAACTAGAATAATGGAGTATGATTATGAGCCATCATAAAAGATCCACCTGAAATTAGTAATCACAGAATTAATGTGTAAGCAGTTAGTTTGATTCATAGTTTTCTCCAATTTGATCAACTATATAGGTCAAATGCACATACAAGCAGAGTTGTATAATCACAGTTGTCATTTTGTAAAGCACACATGGGAAGAAACAGACATACATGGACACAAGGAAGTTGAGGGAATACTTGAGTTGGGAGTATAATTAACTATAATGTTTATACTGGGGTAAAAAAAAAAGAGGTGGCATGAGGGAAGTTGGAGGTTGCATAAATATAAGGAGATCAATGTATTATAGATCACAATGAAATGGAAAGAAAGTTGGCTATTATAGTATAAGCACATTGAGAAAGTTGATTGGTAATTGGGATTATAAAGATTGCAAGTATAAATTTTAGGGAAAAGCAATCCAAGAGAACTTTCTATGATGATGGAAATGCTCTCTTATCTGTTCTGCTTGATACATTTATCATTAGCCATATAGGATTATTGAAGACTGAAATATGGAACCATATAAATCCATTGCTGAAAGCAAATCTAGGAACTATATTTGTCCCTTTCCTTAATGACTTTCCACAAGATGTGCTCTGTTCCTAGAATACATTTTCTTCTTTTTCTACATATCTCTAGAGTAAGTATCAACCCTTAGCATAGACACAACTGCTATTTTTCCTATTCTCCTTTCCATAACTGAGTTACCTGTCTTTCCAATGTGTTTACATAGCAATTGTAAAATGCATTATATTTCACTGATCACCTATCTATCTCCTTAATTTGGCTAATATTCTTGGACAGCGATGTTCTATTTTAACTACAGTATCCGGAGCTTCTATCGGGATGCCTAGAACTTAGGAAGCATTTAGTATATATTTGCAAAAGAAAGTCAAAAGAAGATAAAATTAAGGAAGTAAGGAGAGAGGGAAAGAAGAAAAAAGGAGGACAACAAGGAAGAAGGAAAAGAAAAAAGACAAAGAAAAAGAAATAAAGATGGGAAAGAAGGAAGGAAGGAAGGAAGGAAGGAAGGAAGAGAAAAAAAGAAAAAGAAAGAAAGAAAGAAAGAAAGAAAGAAAGAAAGAAAGAAAGAAAGAAAGAAAAAGAAAGAAAGAGAAAGAAAGAAAGAGAAAAAAAAAGAAGGAAAGAAAAGAAAGAGAGAAAGAGGGAAGGAAGGCAGGCAGGAAGGAAGGAAGGAAGGAAGGAAGAGAAAAAAAGAAAAAGAAAGAAAGAAAGAAAGAAAGAAAAAAGAAAGAAAGAAAGAAAGAAAGAAAGAAAGAAAGAAAGAAAGAGAAAGAAAGAAAGAAAGAGAAAAAAGAAAGAAGGAAAGAAAAGAAAGAAAGAGGGAAGGAAGGCAGGCAGGCAGGAAGGAAGGAAGGAAGGAAGGAAAGAGAAAGGGAAAGGAAAGGAAAGAAAAGGAGGAATGGAAAGAGGAAGGAAGGAGAGAGAGAAAAATGTTGAGAGTGACAAAAACTAATAGAATTAAACCATGGCTAACTCATAAAAAAGAAATATTTTCTTAAAATTAGAATGTGTCTGCACATGGACTGAGCTGTCCTGTGATAAAGTGAGTTCATTAATGAAGGTATTTAAATAGATAATATATAAGTGCCTGTGAGAAATATATAATAGATAGTTTTTGCATTAGGTAACGGGCTTAATTGTGCAAGTTTTGAGGTCCTATATGAGTTCCAAGACTTTTCAATGACAGATTATTACAGGAATTAAGGATTCTTTAGAAAATAGTCTTTTTTTTTTTTTTTTTTTTTTTTTTTTTGAGATGGAGTTTTGCTCTTATTGCCCAGGCTGGAGTGCAATGGTGCAATCTCCGCTGACTGCAATCTCCATCTCCCAGGTTCAAGCAATTCTCCTGCCTCAGCCTCCTGAGTATCTGGAACTACAGGAGCCCATCACCATGCCGGGCTAATTTTTTGTATTTCTACTAGAGATGGGGTTTCACCATGTTGGCTGGGCTGGTCTCAAACTCCTGACCTCAGGTGATCTGCCCACCTTAGCCTCCCAGAATACTGGGATTACATTAGTGAGCCACCACGTCCAGCCAGAAAATATTGTATTTCTGTTTTTTCACTTTCCTACGTTGCCACCTATGAGGATAACCATATTATATGTATTCTTGCTTACCAGTAACTGGCAACAAGAATGTAGTTAAAAATTTCTACTTGGTAACAAAAAATTAAGCCTCACTGATATGAATTTTAATAAATGACATGAAGTAATAAAAAACATACATTTTCTGAGCATCAAATATTAAAATGTTTTAAAAATTCACCAATAAGGTAAATTTACTCCTATTAGAATTTTAATAATTTCTGACAAAGTTTCATATGACACACAAATAATGTCTCCATGTAGTTACTGTCAGTCAAACATTAAAGTCACAGGAAATTATTGAGTAGAGTGACAGGAAGAATAATTTCTCAGGAAGATTGATGATTATATTAATTTTAACATCAGAGAAAAAATGACATGTATTGGAACATTTTTACTCATAAAATAACTGAAGTATCAGAAAAATGTGCATAGAAACAATAGAGGGATGAAGTCAGAAGAACAGCTTCAGAAGAAGATGAGATTTAATAAGAACAGGGTAACTTTATTTGAAATCTTCCTAATTTTATAAATTTGAGGCAAAAATATTCTGTTTAGTGCAGTGAGAATTTGGACAATACGTTTGCTAAAGATGATTCATCTTAATATGATAGTTTTCCATTTATTGTTAAGTTTTATGCAACTGACCTGTTCTTGATGGAGAACATAATTACTTTTTGAATGGAGCAGATGAACTTACTAAAACATTCCATATTCACTTATTTGTTTGTATAATTAATGGAATAAGTTTATGATAGATTCTGGAAAATGTAAAAGTGACACAGGATGAAAAACAGAAAGAGAAGACCAATTCACACATACCACATACACAAGGATGATGGCATGTTCACCAATAGGCTTCTGCATGCATGTGTCTGTGTCTGGGTGTATCAATTACATGTTCTCACCAATGGGTTTCTGTGTGTGTGTGTGTGTGTGTCATACAACTATATAGTTTTAGGGTGTATTTGCATATATTAAATTAGCTTTAAACAAAAACACTTATATTGTGTCAGGATGTTATCATAATAAATATGTATTTGACTAGCAAACTCTAATTTGACAGCCACTATTGGTATCAGAACTTTGTGCACCATTATGATGTGATTATAGGGTGATAAGTACTCTGAGAGCTACAGTGAGTTTGGTAGCATTGACCAGACTGATAGCAATGGAACTTGGTCCATTTATAATTAAATATAATTATATTATAATATATAACATAAAATATATATAAATATATATAATTTATAAATAGTCCAAATAAGTCAAATTCTGAATATCATCTGAAGTTTAAGCCACTGGGAGTTGCTAGTCGATTGAATGCAATGTGTTGGAGAAAGTGAGAAATCAAAAAGTATTCTAATATTTTAGACTCTTACAAAGATAACTAAGAAATAACAAAGAATAATTCTAAAGTGTTACCACTATCAAAAATATCAAAGAACCTGAGCTGAATAAATACTTTAAATGATTACTTACTGAAAAAGTTTTCAGAAAATATTATTCAATAAAATACAAAGTATTTATCCTTGCTCCTCCATAGTAGGTAAAGGTTTTATTTTTCCTACCTCCCTCCAAAATTTTATTTTTTGTCTCTGAGTTGCTATAGTTTGCATATGATATGTCCAGGAGTAGATTTTTAGGTGCTTATACTACTTGTTGTTCAGATTCATGGAAATTCCTGGTTCTGTGGTTTGGTGTCTGTCACTAATTTTGGAAGATTCTTGACATTTTGTTATGTCAAATATCTTTTCCATTCTGTTCTGTTTAGTTTTTCCTTTTTTTTTTTATTCCAAATACACATTATGCTTTTTGAAATTGCCTCATACATTTATGTTGTTCTGTTTTGTTCTTTGCATTTCATTTTCAGAAATTCCCACTGACATTTCTTTGTCCTCACTAATTCTACTCTCATTTATGTCCACTCTACCAATAAGCCATCAAAGACATTTCTTATTTCAGTTACAATGTTTTTGTTTTTTTTTTTTTTTGAGACACAGGCTTGCTCTGTCTGCCATCCTGGAGTGCAGTGGCCCAATCTCGGCTCACTACAACTTCCGCCTCCCAGGTTCAAGCGATTCTCCTGCCTCAGCCTCCCAAGTAGCTGAGACTACAGACGTCCGCCACCACTCCCGGCTAATTTTTTTATTTTTAGTAGAGAAGAGGTTCCACCACATTGGCCAGGCTGGTCTCGAACTCCTGACCTTGTGATCCGCCCGCCTCGGCCTCCCAAAGTGCTGGGATTACAGGCTTGAGCCACCGCGCCCGGCCAATGTTTTTAATGTTTATCATTTTATTTCGATGTATTTTTAGAGTTTCAGTCTCTCTGTTTATATTACACATGTGTTATTGTATGCTTTCTACTGTTTCAATTTAAACTTTTAACATATTAATTATAATTATTTTCAGTTTCCGCTCTGAAAATTACATAATCTGTTTCACGTCTATGTCTGGTTTTGATATATGTTTTATCTTTTCAGACTGTTTTTTCTTGCTTTTTAACATGTCTTTCATTTTGTTTTGTTTTGTTTTGTTTGAAAGTCAAAACATGTTGAATGGATAATAGTACTTGAGGTGAATGAGTATGAGATTTTATATTCACATGGCTAGGAGTTGTTCAATTTTTTTTTTTTTTTTTTTTTTTTTTTTTTTTTTGAGCTCTAGGTGCAGGAGACTTAAAATTTCTCTTTTGTCCTTGGTTTTGTCTCTCCTATTGTTTTTGGCCTTCTTGAAGATCTCTTACTTAGGTAGAGTCTGAGTCTTGAAGTACTTTATACTTCATTGTTATATTGGATCCTACTTTTGGGAGGGGGTAAGATGCCGGGGAGGAGAATCTTATATTGCACGATTAAAGCATATTTTTTAAATGGGACCGTGTCCTTGGGCAGTGACCTTAGAAGTATTTTGTAGCTTTCTCTCTCCCTTTAGTAAAACTGGAAAATGATGAAGTCAGGAAAATGTTTTTCCCTTAGGTGAAATAAAGCTGGTAATTACCGCACCCCCCCACCCCCGGCCCACCAACCCCTCCGCCAACCCCGGGAGGATAAGCCTTTTTTATGGAGAATATTCTAGGCCTATTTCAATTACTTTCTCTCTTACTCTGTCAAGACATGAGGCGACCTTTATAGATTTTCACCAAGAGACCAGATGTGATCCCTGTACATGAAAACCATGAAAGTTTGTCCCATATCCTCCCCCACTGAGAATTGCAGCCCCGGGGGTTTCCCACTCACGCTAGTTCACAATGAACCCCCAGAAACTCCTGACAACTAGCACTTAATGTTTGTGCCAATTTATGGTTCTAGTGGCTTAGACTATAGGTAAATCATCTGTGATTCCGTGAATTTAACTGTATCTCCTGATTTCACGGCAGTGCTTTGCTCTGAAAGCTCATTTCTAAGAGAGAGCCAAGGAAAAAATGTTTTACAGTTCATTCAAATTTTTTGTTGTTCTTCTAAGAATGGGAGTGATGACTTCTACCCTCTTTGGGGTACAATCCCCTTCTGGGGATGAATCCAGAAGTCTGTACAATCTCTTTTCACCCAGCATTTCCAAATCCGGGAATTTATCTTTAGAACATCAATGAAGAATTATACAAAACTGCCCAAAGGTGTACGTAAAGAATTTCCATTGAGGTATTATTTAAAATAGAAATATGAAAAAATAAAATAAAACTAAAGACCAAGAGAAGGATGTGAAGCAGGTGTTAAATACAAGTATATTATATATCTGTTAGCATTAATTTTGTGTGATAAGGTTTATGATATATCGTCAATGTTTTTAAAGAGCATTTATGTTTGCTACCATATAATTTGCCTGAAAAATATATGAGTGGTCAGAAAAAAAAGACAGGAAAGACTTTTTTTCTTTATTTTTAAATAGATTTAGGGAGAACAAGAGCAGTTTTTCATAGACATATCCATAATGGGGAAGATTGGGTTTTAGTGTAGCCACCACCAGAATAGTATACATCATACACATGAAGTAATTTCCCATTCCTCACCCCCCATATCTTCCCACCCTCCCACCCTTCTGAGTCTCCATTGTCTATTATTCCACTCTCCACATCCATGTCTATACACTATCTCCCACTTAAAAATGGGAACATGCAGTATTTGACTTTCTGTTTCTGTAATTTTCCACTTAAGATAATGGCCTCCAGTTCCATTCATGTTACTTCAAAAGACATGATCTCATCCTTTTTTATGGTTGAATAGTATTCCATTGTATAGCTACATGATACACAGGTATAAATACAAACACACAGTATATATTTTTGTATATATAACATGTTTTATGTATATCTCTGTTTTATGTATATAACATATTTTGTATACATAAAATATGTATAGCGTATTTTCCTTATCCAACCATCTATTGATGGGCACTTAGGTTGATTCCATATCTTTGTTATTACAAATAGTGCTGTTATATACATATGAATGCAGGTATCTCCTTGATAGAATAAATTTTTATTTGCTTTGTAGATATGTAGATACCCAGAAGTGGAATTGCTACTGATTATGATTTTTCATCTTTTATACTTTTCTATTCCACTGGTTTGTTCAGTATTAAACCTGATTTGTTTTGCAATTAGCAAAATGAAGTAATTAAAAATTGTAGTGTAAAATTCAGGCAGATCAAATTAGAATTAATTGAGGCCACATATTTATCATTCTTGTTTGCAAAATTATGCTTCTGTAATAACAATGTAGAGTTCTCAATGGAGATGTCTATTTTCTTAATACGTCATAAAATATACAATTGGTACAAGAATAGGAAGAAAGTACGTTAAGTATATATTCTTTATTTACAATGAGTTGAAAATTTTTAAATAAGTGGCAAATAAAATTTTAGTTAAGTTTGGGTTTTTGTTTTTTTATTTATTTTTATTTTTATTTTTAGAGATAAGATCATGCTCTGTTGCCCAGGCTGAAGCACAGGATGTGATCAAAACCTATTGCAACCTTGAACTCCTGGGCTCAAGCAATTCTCCTGTCTCAGCCTCCCAAGTAGCTGGGCCTATAGGTGTGTACCACCCTGCACAGCTAATTTCTCTTATTTTTAGTAGGGTTGAGGTCTCTCTATGTTGCCCAGTCTGGTCTCAATCTCCTGGACTCAAGTCATCCTTCTGCTTCGGCCTCCCAAAGTGATGGGTTTACAATTGTAAGTCACCATGACTGGCTGTTTTTTTTTTTTTTTTTTTTTTTCTTTTTTGATTCAAGGTTTTACTGTGTTACCCAGACTAGAGTTCAGTGGCTATTCATAGGCATAATCACAGAGCAGCCTGGAACTTCTGGCCTCAAGTGATCCTACTATCTCAGCCCTCTGAATAGCTAGGACTACAGGCACGTGCCTTTATGCCTGGCTGTAGTTGAGTTTTTTGTTTTTTTTTTTTTTTTTTTTTGAGACGGAGTCTCGCTCTGTGGCCCAGGCTGGAGTGCAGTGGCCGGATCTCAGCTCACTGCAAGCTCCGCCTCCCGGGTTCACGCCATTCTCCTGCCTCAGCCTCCCGAGTAGCTGGGACTACAGGCGCCCACCACCTCGCCTGGCTAGTTTTTTTTTTTTTTTTTTTTTTTGTATTTTTTAGTAGAGACGGGGTTTCACCGTGTTAGCCAGGATGGTCTCGATCTCCTGACCTCGTGATCTACCCGTTTTGGCTTCCCAAAGTGCTGGGATTACAGGCTTGAGCCACCGCGCCCGGCCCATTAAGCTGTTTTTAAAACCATAGTCATTGAACTTTCTAATCAATCTTTCTCCATTTGTATAACTTATAATATTTAATTTAAGGTTTTATAATTTTTACTCTGTATATTACTTTAATTCTCATGCTATGAAGCAGTGCATGAATATTTTAATATCTGAGGGAAATTATTCATGACTTTGATTATTATTCCTCAGATTATCATCAGTACCATCATTATAAGCTTCTATATTTTATTTTCTAAAATCATGACAGTTTAAAAAATAGGACCATTTTCCCAAAATAGTACATATGTAGTTCATATCACCATAATATTAGCAAATTGCTCACCATGGCAACTACCTTTGAAACATCACAATATCCTGCAAATGATATTATTTTTAAAATGACCACAATAATCAAGATATTCGGTTTTCTTTTTTTTTTCTTTTTAATTGAGGTAAATATTGGAGATGTCAGTACTTTTTTTGTTTCATTTATTCCTTGTCTTTCTGCATTTATGCAAAACAAAGATAAAATAAGGACTTGAAATATTTCAAAAATCAATCTGTGTGTAAGGTTTACTTATATATTTTCAATTCAAAAGGCAGAAACCCTTTGGCAAAAATTCAGTGTTTATATATTTTATGGACGTATTTATGCAAATATTTGCAACGCATAGGCATTAGGAAATAATTTACTGTAAACTCTTCATGAGGCATATTACAAATCACTGTATTTGCTTTCAGAGCATTAGTAAAAGAGTGATTAAAGTAAGGAAATTTTTCCTAGTTGCCTAAAGGAGTGAAAGGTTAATGGCTTAATGAAGTCTTACAAAATAAACAGTAAGACTTTTGCCATCTTTCAACCAGTAGGTGGTAAATTAGCAGGTAATAATGTTTGCATTTAATACACATTCATATATCAAGAACGTATAATAAGAGATTATTTTAGCTGATGGCATGCATTACTTGAACTATATGATTTATCTGCAACCATCCAAGCAAAACAATATTGGACAGGCAGAAACTGATAATGTTATACCATGACTCCTACATAGTCATTTCATGACACGAGCATGTATTTCACACCACATAAGGTAAAGTTAAGAATATGTGACAAAGGCATAGAAAGAGAGGTAACCTGATATTAATGGGAGGAAGAGATCCAAAGCCCATTAAAGTCCTTAGTTCACAGATCTATGCTGATGGAACTGAAGGCTCAAACACCGGAGAGTTTGAGCTTGAACTTTATATTATAAAAATTCTACAGGATATAGCAAAAACTAGGACCCAAGGTGTCAAAGTTTAGCTAGGGAAGTAAGGGGTTGAGATATATAAGGATTTGCAGTTTGTAAAGATATATGGGAAAATCAGTCTCTTGCAATGCTTGGGAGAGTTACATTAGTAAAGGCTCTTAGATAGGTTATTTTTTAAAGGAAGTCCTAGCAAGAGTATTTACATAATTGTAGAAATAGCAAATTTGAGCCTGAAGGCTACTAAATGTCAAAGAGCTGGGGCCATTGTTAAGCTCCATGTTAAATGAGGAGCATATGGGATGGGATGGATTAGGATGCCTTGGTTAATTCAAAGGAATTAAAGAGCATCATGCTATACTTTGTGTCTGACTACATGATTTGCTTATGGGATCTCATTGTGTAGGGACTCTGGATCACCATGGTTGAATCCCACAAACAGATTTCAGTACTGTTGTACATAGTGAAATTCATAAATTTAACATAGGATGTAATAAGTTCTACAGCAGAAATTTTTGTTGTAATAATGGAAGGCTACTATTTTTGACTATTTATATGTTAGGTCATTTTACAGGCATTATTACTAATTAATATATAATAGAAAGGAGAATAAATCATAACGAATTTGAAACTCTTTAGGGAGACCTGAAATTCAGACCTGTTTTCAAAGAAGGAAGTTTTGAAAACTTGGTGTGTGAAAAGGAGGGGTTTTCATTTTAAATTTAATTAGTTTGTATTTTATGCAAGACAAAAGCAATAAAAACAAACAAACAAGCAATACTCTTCTTGCCCATGTCCCTGCTTCTAATAAGCAACCTTGAAGATATATGAGACAAGTAGGAAGAAATGAAGAGCAGTATGGAACAGGTCTCAACTTCTGATGATATCAGAGAGAGCAGACATTATATCTGGATGAATCCATGACTGCATTATCTGGTGAGCATCTTGTTTGTTCAGGTGATGCTTTCCTTCCCAACTTGACTACTTGACTATGGTTCCCTACGTATTCCATATTCTAGAGAAGCACTACTGTAATGTATACAGCACTATCTATATTCAGAAACAGGACATCTGGGCAAAAAGATATTCCAACTTGTAGATGTGGGATGTAGATTAAGTAGTGTATGGTTGCTACCTCTACTTTGTCTTCTATGCTATGCACTCTCGATATATTAACCTCTGTTGTAAAAGCCTGCATTTTGTAGGCACTTGACTTAATGAGCCTATATGGATGACCAGGAAAGAGTTAAATAAACTTTATTTTCCAAACTTCATGCCTAACCCACTCAGTTATCATCCATGCATTAATAATATTTATTTAAGGCACTCCACAGTTCTATGAGACAAGCACAAGGACTAGTTCTGTTTCGTTAAGGACACTGAGGATTAGAGAACTTAAATAATTTGCATATGTTCTTGCTAATAGTGGAACAGAATAGGTAGTCAAGGAAGTAATCATGTTCTTGGGATGTGGCAACCGTGGCACAATGAGCTCCAGGATTCGCATTGTAGTCAAGGTCATTCAGGCATAGCTATCGCCATAGAGAACTTCCCCTGTAGACAGCATGCACATTTTAATTTTACCTGTCCTCAGATTGACACTTCACTCATTATAATAATGAAAAACATACTCTTGAGTGGAGATTTAAGATACTAATGAGACATACCATTAATGAAATAGCATGCAAAGTTGTCATACATGTACATGCAGATGACCACCCAGAGCAGGCCTACTGGTAACACCTCTTCCCATCCCCTGAGGAACAATCACGTAAGACTCCCATCAGGGAAGTTTCCCCAGTAACAGTCAATACTGTCTCATCTTCATGAGTGGCCCGCTCTGAATTATCTCCCAGAGTATACTGTCTATTCTGCAACTAACATTCAGAGTATTCTTTCTCCTTTGAAATAAATTGCTTTATGCTGCATCTCCTTTGCTGTGCGTCTCTTGTGTAAATTCTTTGGAATTTTTAAACTAAGAAGACAAGAACTAAGCTTTCACAACAGCCATCAATAATAGCAGATCTGGGATTTGAAGTCAGCCTTATGACTCTATGTTCTTAACATTTGACACATTGCCCATTTATTAATTCATTCATTCACTTACTAATTCGTCTGAAAGCCTTACAAATAAAAATATTACATGAGAAATTGTTCAAGACTAGAAATAAACACAGAAATAAACACATACTAAAGAATACATTAATGCTCACTGAGGATAAATGTGGAGTGTTCAATGACATGGAAGGAAAAAAAAGAAACATTATAGCAGTCTTTCTTCCATGTGGTTAACAACAAAATTATTTAGAATTGGTTTATGGGGATTAATACAAGCATACCTCAATGTATTGTGCTTCACAAATAGTGAAGTTGAAGAAAGTTGAAGATTTATGGCAAGTCTATGATCTCCATTTTTCCAACAGCATGTGACCACTTTGTGTCTATGTGTCACATTTTGGTAATTCTTTCAATATTTTAAACTTGATTATTATCATTATTATTATAATATTATGGTGATCTGTGATGAATAATCTTTGATGTTACTATTGGAATTGTTTTGGGATGCCATAAACCACACTCAATAAGATGGAGAACTTAATCCATAAATATTTTATGTTTTCTGCCTGCTCCATCAATCAGCCATTCCCTTATCTCCTCTCCATTATTTTGGGCCTTGCTATTTCCTGAGACACAACAATATTGAAATTAGGCCAATTAATAACCCTACAATGGTTTTTTTTTTTTTTTTTTTTTTTTTTTCTCAGAATGAGTCTAACTCAGTTCTCCAGGCTGAGTGCAGTGACGTGATCATGGCTGACTGTAGCCTCAACATTCTGGGATCAAGTGATCCTCTTACCTCAGTCTCCCAAGTAGCTGGGATGACAGGCACACACCACCATGCCTGGCTGATTTTGTATCTTTTGTAGAGACAAGGTCTCACTATGCTGCCCAAGCTAATCTGGAGTGCCTTGCCTCAAGTGATTCTCCTGCCTTGGCCTCCCAAAGTGCTGGGATTAGAGTTGTGAGCCACCACACTTGGCTCCTACAATGGATTCCAAGTGTTCAAGTGAAAAGAAGAGTCCCATTTCTCACTTTAGATGAAAACCCAGAAATGATTAAGCTTAGTGAAGAAGGCATCTAGAAAGCCAAGGGAGTCTGAAACTAGGGCTCTTACACCAGTTAGCTAACTTGTACATGCAAAAGAAAAGATATTGAAGGAAATTTAAAATGCTACTCCAGGGAACATAAGAATAAGAAAATAAAACAACCTTATTGGTGATGTGAAGAAAACTTTCATCCTCTGGATAGAAGATCAAACCAGCCACAACATTTCCTTAAGCCAAAGCCTCATCCACAGAAAGGCTCTAACTCTTCAATTCTGTGAAGGCTGAGAGAGGTAAGAAAGCTGAGGAAGGAAAGTTTGAAGTTAGCAGGGGTTGGTTTATGAGATTTAAGGAAAGAAGCCATCTCTGTAACATAAAATGTAAGACAAAACAACAAGTGCTGATGTAGAAGCTACAGCAAATTATCTAGAAGAACTAGCTAAGATTATTGATGAAGGTGGCTACAAAAAACAACTGATTTTCAATGTAGAGGAAACAGCCTTATATTGGAAAAAGATGTCTTCCAGGATTTTTATAGCTAGAGAGGAGAAGCCAATGCCTGGCTTCAAAGCTTCAAAGGACACATTGGCTTTCTGTTAGGGCGTAATTAGCTGGTAACTTTAAGTTGAATACAATGCTCACTAATAGTACCCCAAATTCTAAAGCTCTAAATAATTATGCTAAATTTACTCTGTATGCGATATATAAATGGAATAGCAAAGCTTGGAATACAGCACATCTGTTTACAGCATAATTTACTGAATATTTTAAGACCCCTGTGGAAATCTACTGCTCAGAGAAAAAAAAATAAAATCCTTTCAAAATATCACTTTAGAAGTAAAGCCTAAATATGTGACTGAATTGTTGCAATCTCATGATCAACCTTGAACAGAAGAGGGATTGCTTCCTATGGATGTGCAAAAGAAAAGTAGTTTCTTAAGATGGTAAAGAAACTGAACATTGTTGAAATGACAACAAAAGCTTTAGACTGTTATATAAACTTAGCTGCTAAAGCAGCAGCAAAAATTGGAAGAATTGACTCTAATTTTGAAAGAAGTTTTACTGTGAGTAAAATGCCATCAACCAGCATTACATGCTACAGATAAGTCTTTCATGATGGGCAGAGTCAATTGTAGTAAACAATTTTCTAGTTGTCTTATGTTAAGATATTGCCACAGGCACCCAACCTTCTGCAACCACCAGCGAGATCAGTCAGTAGCCATCAACATTGAGACAAGACCCTCTGTGAGTAAAATATGTACAATTTGCTAAAGGCTGAGATAAGTTTTGGCATTTTTCAGCAATAAAATATTTTTATATTAATATATGTACATTTGTCAACATTAACACTGTCAACATAACTACAGTAGACTGCAATATCATATAAACCTTTTCTATTCATCAGGAAACCAAAAAATTTCTGTGACTCTCTTTATTGTGATATTTGGTGTATGGTGGTTGTCTTGAACTGACTCTAATATCTCTGAAGTATGACTGTGCTCAGCATGTTAACTTATATCATAGAGTAACAGTGGTTGTAAAAGAGATCATCAATTTTTTTTACAGAGGTGATAAAGATATATATTGTGAAAGCTAAAGAAGTGAAAACATGTCATGTCCAGTAATATAAAGTGATTTATAAATGTTTCTATAATTAAATCAAAATAGTATATAGCGAAAACTCCCATTAATTAGTGTTTTTTCTTATGTTTTTGAAAATGAACTATTGCATTGGTATCTAATAGCTATAGTTGTAAAATAGATTATATATTTAGAAGCAGTAAAAATCATTGTTCCTAGTCTGTAACACAGGAGCGACTTCTCCAGCATCCCAGAAGTGTGTCTTTGCGAGTGGTGTGTGTGTATGGGAGCAGGAAGTGGAATGAAGGAAGGAGCTGTCATTCCATCTCTTTCTTAATAACAGAAACTTCAATGCTTCAAATAAAACCAATTACAATCTTCAGTCATATAATTGCAAAAAGTTCTTTCTCATAATGAACAAAAAAATTGTTTTGCTGGAAGTTATAACCATTGGCCCTAATTCTGCCCTCTGGAGTTAAGAAAACAATCTAATCTCTCTTCCACATGGTTCTAATAAAAGTATTTATTAAAAAGTGGAAAATTTTTATTTTCTTGTGCTGTAAGGGAATAGCGGGAAGAACCCTTGGGAATTCTTTTCTGTTTGCCTGAATGCCAACACAAACTGCTTTAAAAAAACTGTGCTATAACATGGTCAGGGATCAACGTAATGAATACTGGTGCTATAAAAATGACTAGAACACAGGAAACACAAAATCAAGTGCAGGGGAAATCATCTGGGGAATTCAAGCTAAAAGGAATTCTGGCTACTAAAGAAAATACAGTTCTTCAGAGGATTCACGCAAAATTCATTTTACCTTTTTCAAAGACAGAAAATCAGGGAAAGTTTACAAGGAAAGTTTATCAGAGCAAGTTTAGAAGAAATCACTGAAACCAAATAATATCCAGCATATTTATTGAAATATCCAAGCGTAGGTATGTATCACTTGGGTTATAAGCAATATTTTAGATATTTTATTAGTAGCACCATAAACCTATAGCAAAACGACAGAAAATAAGACAAAAAATATACATGTATGAAACATTTAGATGTGTTAATATTAACATTTTGCCATATTTGTTTTATATCAGTTTATATTACAGAACACAATGTCAAGAATAAGGTTTACTTCACAGTGTATTTTGTCCTCATTATATTTCACTAACTTCCCCCAAACATAACCACTGCTTTGAAGTTTGTTATATATTATTCAAATAATATCATTATATTCAATAATATCATTATATTTTTATTTATATATTCATAAAAATACATTTTTTATTTTATAACTTTAATTGAGCAGTATCAAATTATTACTTGTCTTGGTTTAATATTCTGTTTGTATGGCATGCACATTGATATATTTAATTTTACTATTACAGAAAATTATAATGAAATTCTTTATTCATTTTCTTCTTGGTAGATAGGTACCTCCAAATTATTCCCGCTACAGATAAGGTTGCAATAAAAATTTTCTAGATTATGCAATTATATTAGTCAATACATTTATCTCTACAGAAATCTCTTTACTAGAGAATTTATTTCAGTTTTTACATGATTTAGTATGTATTATGTAAGATATAGTTATATTTTTATTTGGCCAGAAATCATTATAATTTAATACTTTGTTATAATTTTGTATACAATTATAAAAATTTCTATTTAGAAAAAATTAATCTTTGATAATCCTTATTATCTTGGTTTTGCGGTTATAAAATGGTAGAAGGTTATTAATCTTTACATGCTTCACATGTCTTTTGCATGGAATCTTCTATTTTAGGCATACTAAATTGTCAACTTCATTGTGTACTACTTAACCTAGGCCTTGAGCAGACAACTGAATGGATTTAATGTGACAGGCAACAAAAGCAGCATGATTTGAGAAATATTTACCCCCATTTTTGTGGCTTCTGACCTTGACCCTCTGCATCTACACAGTCTGGGACAAGACCCATGCAAATTCACCTTGAATCACTTGTGAGTTGGTACTTACTGGCTTCTCTGGCTCCATGCAAATAGACTGAGGTGGATTGCAGGGAAGTCCAATCTTGTAGTTTAAGGGGCAGATAGAGAATAATCTCTGCAGTCAGATATTTTATAGTTAAAATTATGCTCCAGCAGTTAATAGTTCCATGCCATTGGAGAAATCATTTAACTTCCAAACCTCAGTTTTCTTTTCTATGAACTGGAAATAATGGTTTTATGTTTAGGCCAGTGGTAAATGATAATGATGGATAATATATATTGAATGTTTATTTTTTCCAGGCAGTACAGTATATAATTCTAATACATATGATTATTTAATGTTTTCATAACTTTATGAAACAATTGCTTCTAAAATTCTTTTGAACAGATAAGGAAATGGAAGCATATAGAAACAAATTAAATTGTGGAAAGTTACAAAGCTACTATATGGCAGAGCTGAGATATGACCCAAGACATTCTGAATCTATAGCCATCAGTCTTTATCTATTGATACAGTATGCCTCTTAACTTGTGTCATGTATTAGTCCTCTGTATAAAAATGAATTGTTTACAGCCTGCCTGTACTCAGCAACCTCCAAAGTAGAGGTCCAGTAAGTTTTAGTCATTCAAATAATAGCGGAAAATATATTACTTTAGGAATCCTAAACCAGGTGTATTAGCCTAAAAATTTCCCTATTTCACAAAAGGGTTTGAAAAATTTTCTTAGCATTTTGAGTCTCAAATTTCCTCATTTATGAAACATAGAAGTGAAAAAGTTCTGCTTTTAAGCCATCTTAAAAATATCCATTAAAGTCAAATATATTTTCATTAAAATATATACTTAAGTTATGATCTTTCTGCTGTGTTTTTATAAATAAAACTCATATTTTAAAAACATCATATACAGGCAACAAAAACCAACATTTTAATATATTATTTGAAAACAGTCTTACAACTCTTATATGCCACATAGGAGACATTCAATTTTCTTCTCAATAAAATTGTTTGACTTTTATGAACAAATTCCACTTCTAAACAGGTCTTTATACCAATATATTTTTATAAAAAGATTTTAAAAAATATGCACATTGGTGAAGAATGTGAGATCAGTTACAGATTTTCCATATTATGCTGCTTACTGTGAAGAACTTTGTTCACCTCTTTACTGCTCCTGATTTGACAAATTCATTGGCAATGAAGTGCAGAAATCCAAGAAAGATAACAACCTCAGTATTTTCGACCAAAGTTTCACTCTCAGACGTACATACTTGATGCTCATATATGGTCTTTTGGATGCCCACACATGAATGCCATCTGTTAAGTTGATAACATGTTAAACAAAATGGATTTACATTTTGGCAGTTTACACAGAACCAAGAATAACATTTTTGAAACAGGCTTTAAGCCTGTTTAAATGGCTGAAGCTATTCTTTTTAACTAGGATTCATTTTCACATTCTAGAAAAAATGATGCCTTAGAGTGGGGGAAAAAGAAAGATGTGATTTACGACATGATTTGGTAGCCAAAACAAGTTATAAATATGCATAAAAGTATTAAAATTACATAAAATTTCAAACGGCAAGAGCATAATAAATCAAACAAAAGAGTGCAACTGGATGGTTCCCTAAAAATGGGACATCTACCCAAAAAACAAAACGGGACATCTACCCAAATAACAAAAGCAAATCAAGTTGAAATGACAAATAAAGTAAAATGAAGTAGAAAAAATAAAAAAACAAGAACCACATTTTTAACTTTATTAAAACACTGCACTTTAATGATATATTTACATTAATTTCTTTGTACCACCCACTTACTTTTATCTGATTAGTTGGAATCAACAGGTAAATCATTATCGTAAGAGGCCCCACATTGAATTGCTGCTTTTTGAAGTAAGCAGGAAATGCTATTGCTCTAGGGAGAAAATAGGGTTATCCAATATATCTATCAGAATATTGATAACATATTTTTAGCCGTATTTGGTAACTAGTCAGAAGTCACATTTAAGATTCTAGAATTATAAGAAGAAAACTTGAAAAGGAGCTTATATTATAATTACCACATGCTTATGATATCAGAACTTTTGTTGGTCGGTTTTTAGTTTTATTTACAAATATTCAGCTACAAAATAGCATAGTTAATATATTTAACTGATTACTAACAAGTTATAGAAAATACAGTGTTTCATGTGACTCAAATATTTGGAAAACTTTAACCAATTGTAAATTAGTTTGGTTTTGTTTTTAGTGCCATATAGTCAAAATCAATAAAATGTTAATGTGCTTTTCCTACATAACCATTTTGGAATATATAATCAGCTTTAATAAATATATATCAATATAATCATTGCAATGGTGGAGTCATAATCCAGTAGATCCTACCACCTTTCTTTTTCAGATATACTTACTTATAGACTCTACTAAAATATGTCACTTCATATGTTTAATGTTAATGTCAACCTGACCATTGTGAAGCCATTCAGGAATATTTTAAAAACTATTGTGAAGTTTTAGCATATGTGTATGTGTGTAGGACACATTTCATCAAAAAGCTAATTATACTCAGATGTCTTTAAATGCTTTAGGATATTAAGAATGGTAAAAGTTTTCTTGGTTGTATTATTTCAAACTGGATGTAGGAAAAAAATACATATATACTCACATATATACATATATGTATAGGTAGGTAGACAGATAAATAGATGGATATAATTTTGGCTCATTCCTCATTGTTTTCTGTAAATCTAAGTTAACCCTGCCTGTGGAATTTTTGATAGAATCAGAAATGTGTAAAACTCATCTCGCTCTATACCAGTAGTTCTCAAATTGTTGTCTCCAGTCCAGCAACCTCAGCATTTCATGGGAACTAATTAGAAATGCATGTTCATAAATCCTCAACTCAGATCTGCAAAATTAGAAAGTCTGGCTATGGAATTAGCAATTTATATTTTAACATATTCTACATATGCTTATTATGCACATTAAAGCTTGAGAATCTTTGCCCTCTGCCATTCCCCCACCCTAGAGTTGACAACTTTTTTAAGGGGACTTCTCAAGTAATTTTGGTACACTGATCTACAAAATAGAAAGATTATTTTTATATATTATTTTTATTCTCATTTTTCTACAAAGAAAAATTTTCTTTATTTTATACTTATTAGCACTTTAAAGGATATATGCATTAAAATTAGAACTTTGTGTTTGTTTCACTGTTTATTTTCAAATTATAGTTCTTTCTGAATACAAGTCCTATTAGGTAATAACATAACCACATCATAACTAGCAAAGATCCACGGAAAGTGGAAGATAACTATCATCATTCAGGTGCTTTCCGAAAACTCTCAGCATAGGACAATTTTAATGAGAAGTCTGAACAGATTTGTCTGAAATAATTTATTTTAGACACATGCTGCAAATGGAACACTCCATATCCTTGCACTGTCCTTTGTTCTCATTCTGTCTGCTCCAAAAAGCAAAAACAAAACTTATTTCCGATGATTTTCAGTATGTTTTGTATACCCATTTGCCATTTATATGTCTTCATTTGAAAACTATTCAAATATTCGCACTTTTTCAACTGGATTCTTTGGTGTGTGGGGAGGAGTTGTCATTGAGTTGTTTGTGTTTCCTTTATATTCTGAATATTAACCTCTTGTTAGATGCAGAGTTTTTAAGTGTTTTCTCCTACTCTGTAGGTTGTCTCTTCACTCTGTGGATTATGTCCTTTTTTTAGTTTGATGAAATCTCATTTGTCTATTTTTGCTTTGGTTACCCATGCTTCTGTTAGTCAAAAAATTCTTCCACAGACCAATATCATGAAGTATTTTTCCTATGTTTTACTCTAGTAGTTTCACAGTTTCAAGTCCAATGCTTAAGTCTTCAATCCATTTTGCATTGATTTTTGTAAGTGGTGAGAAATGAAGATCTAGTTTTATTCTTCTGCCTGTGGGTATCCAGTTTTCCTAGCAGCATTTATTGAACAGACTGTCCTGTATCCAATGTGTGTTCTTGGCACTTTTTTCAAAAATCAGTTGGCTGCAAATGCATAGATTTGTTTCTAAGTTCTAATTCAGTTCTAGTCACATGTGTCTGCTTTATGAGAGTTCCATGCTGTTTTGTTTATTATTGCTTTGTAGTGTATTTCAAAATCAGGAAATATAATTCCTCCAGCTTTGTTCTTTTTGCTCCAGATTGCTTTGGATATTCAGGATCTTTTATGGTTGCATATGAACTTCAGGATTTAGTTTTTCTATTTCTATGAGAAAAGTCATTGATATTTTGATAAGGGTTGCATTAAATCTGTAGATTGCTTTGGGCAATGAGTGTGTTCTAACAGTTTTATGGTAGATTCTGTAGGATTTTTTTATATACAAGATTATGTTATATGCAAACAGTGAAAATTTGACTTCTTCCTTTCCAGTTTGGTTGCCCTTTGTTTACTTCCGTTGCCTAAGTACAGTAACTAAAACTTCCAGTACCATGTTGAATAGAAATGGTGAAAGTCATTTAGTTTGTTTTCTGTTGCCTATAACAGAATACCTGAACCTGAGAAGTTTATAAAGAAAATGAATTTATTTCTTATAGTTCTGGCGACTGAGAAGTCCAAGGTGGAGGAGCCACATCTGGTGAGAGCATTTTTGCTGGTGGGGACTTTCTACAGAATCCCAGGTGATGCAGGGTGTCACATGGTGAGGGAGTTAAGCATGCTAACTTGCTTGCTCAGGTCTCTCTTTCTTTTCTTATAAAGCCATCAGTCCTCTTATAATCCATTAATCTAGTAGGTTATGAATGAACGAATCCATTCATGAAGGTGGAGCCCTCATGAGCCAATCATCTCTTAAAGGACTCACCTCTCAATACTGCCTCACTGGGGAGTAAATTTCAACATGTGTTTTGAAGGGAACAAATATTCAAATCATAACATTTTAAACCTACTCCCCACAACATTTTATTTTCACATACATATATGTTTATTCTATTTTCATAGCCTCAAAATCTTAGCTTATTCCAGCACCAATTTCAAATCTAAGTTCAAAGTCCAGTTTCCAAGAGTCTCACCTGTGGGCCTGTGAAATCAAAACAACTTACCTTCTCTGAAGATACAACAGTGATACACAACAATAGGGTACATATTCCCATTCAAAAAGAAATAGGCTAAAAGGGCCGGGTGCGGTGGCTCACGCCTGAATCCCAGCACTTTGGGGGGCCAAGACGGGCGGATCACGAGGTCAGGAGATCGAGACCATCCTGGCTAACACAGTG
The DNA here is from genome assembly GCF_024542745.1 of Macaca thibetana thibetana. NCBI lineage: Eukaryota > Metazoa > Chordata > Mammalia > Primates > Cercopithecidae > Macaca > Macaca thibetana. The sequence goes on from NC_065589.1 coordinate 57,900,492, forward strand.
AAACCCCATCTCTACTAAAAGTACAAAAATTAGCTGGGCGGGGTGGCGGGCGCCTGTAGTCCCAGCTACACCGGAGGCTGAGGCAGGAGAATGTCGTGAACCCGGGAGGCGGAGCTTGCAGTGAGTGGAGATCCCGCCACTGCACTCCAGCCTGGGCGACAGAGCGAGACTCCGTCTCTAAATAAATAAATAAATAAATAAATAAATAAATAAATAAATAGGCTAAAAGGTAGGGAACAACACAGCCCAAGAAAGTCTGAAACCCAACAGAGCCAGACTCCATAATAATCTCCTTTGGCTCAACACCCGGCATCCTCTACTCACTGGTGTGAGGGTTGGACCCCCAAGGTTTGGGGCAGCCATGCCCCTAGACTTCGCTGGACTCAATCTACGCAGCTCTCTCAGGTTGAAATTGCACACTGGTAGTTCTACACCTCTGAGGTCTCAGTGGTGTTCCTGCTCCCACAACTTCAATAAGCATTGCTTTGGTGGTGACTCCTCTGCAGCAACTCCAACCCAATTTTCCACTCGGCATTGCTTTGACTGGCATTCTATGAAGATACTCTACCTGCCCCCCACCTCCCCAAGAAGTCTCTTCCTAGGCCCCAAGGCTTTTGACAGTATTGTTTGAAATCTATGGAGGCTGTCAAAGCCTTCACAGTCTTGCTTCCTGCAAGCCTGCAGAATTAGCATTACATGGAGGTGGCCATGTTTGTGACTTGTACCTTTGGAAGCTGTGGCAGAAGCAAGCTGTCCCAATGTGGTGTAGGGCAACAGTGTCCTGTGCCTGTCTTCAGAATACTCTTTGGTATCTAGGCCTGTGATAGGAAGGCAACCTAGAAGATTTCTGAAATGCCTTTGGGTCCATTTTCCTATTGTCATGACTATTAACACCTGACCCCCTTTTAGCCCTGCTAAGCTTTTTGACAAGTGGTGACTCAGCTGCACCTTTGGATTACTCTCTTCAAAATGCTCTTTCATTTTCTAGAACATGGCCAGGCCACTAATTTTCTAAAATTTTTTTGCTCTTTTCCCCTTTTCTCTAGCAGTTCTAATTGCGTACTTCTAATACGCAATTAGAAGTAACCACACAGCAGCCTGAGCACTTTGCTTCTTAGTAATTTCTTCCAAATACACTCATTCCTCTCTCTCAAGCTCAGCATTCCACAAAGCCGTTGTGCACAGACACAGTTCAGCTATGCTGTTTGCCAATTTATAACAAGGGTAGCCTTTACTCCAATTTCCAATACCTTGTTCTTCAGTTCCATCTGAAACCCTGTAAGAATGGTCTTTACTGTCCATATTTATTTCTCTAGTGTTAACAGCAAAAACAAACTAAATATTTCAAAGAGGTTTATTCAGAGCCAATATGAGAAACCATGGCTCAGAGAACTCCATGTCAAGAGGTCCTGAGAAAGTGCACCTGCAATGGTCAGGTTATAATGTGATGTCATGCTTGTTAGGGAGACAGGAATTGTGCGTAAAATAATAAATCAGTACATGGAAAGTATTTATTGGTTTGACCTAAAAAGGCAGAACATCTCATAGTGGAGACTTACCAGTCGTGGTTGGGTTTTAGAAATTTTCAGTTGGCAATTAGTTGAAAGAGTTAAGTTTTGTCTGAAGACTTGAAGTCAGTAAAACGAAATGCTTGAGTTAAGATGGGGGTCTACTATCTGCCATGTGGTGCTATACCAAATTCAGGTTGAAAAGTAGGTCACATTATACCCAGTTAATTTTTTACAAAAGACATGTAAAGAGATCTTGTTTGTTGCATGTGATTTAACCTTTCCTTGAATGGCCTTATTTCTTATTTTCAATTTGTTATAGTATTGCCACAAAGAGTTTGTCAGTTTTTTATCTCTATTTTAAACTAAATGCTGCTCGGTTGCACCTAAACTTCAAAAAGGATGGGGTATAATGAGGCATGTTTGGAGTCCTTTCCTGTCATGGCTAGAAATTCCATTTTTAAGGTTGTTCTGGGGTTCTTTTGGCCAAGAGAGGGTTCTTTCAGTCCTTTGAGGGTGAAGCTTAGAATTTTATCTTTAGTTTATATTAATCTTCTTGTTTTCTAAGCCCTCACCAGAATCTAAGCTTTTTCTAACCTACTGCTCCAAATTCTTCCAGCCCCTATCCATTACTCAGTTCCAAAGCTTCTTCCATGTCTTCAGGTGCTTACTATCTGTGTTAACAAAATACCTTGAGGTCTGTAAAGAAAAGATACAATCTGCAGATTGAGGAGGCACAGCCTTCATTACAAGTGAAAGCACACCCACTACAGAACAAAGGGAGAGTCTGGCTTAAATAAGGAAACTTCTCACCCAGATTTTAATCAGGTCAATTTATGTAAATGAAGGAGTTAAAGTTGTTCAATTCTGATTGGTCTAAATAGTTGAGCTGTGATTTTGTGGTTTACAAGTCCAAAATCAAAAGTCTCTGTCAGATATTTATTTTTAATAGCTGGTGGCATTGGGGGTTTCTAGCCACAGTTTATCCAACCACCACAAATTATAACTGGTTTGGCTTGATTATAGAGAGGGAAGTCCTGTCACACTTTTACAACATTTACAACAACATCTTCTTGAGGACATGTGGTACATGGTCATTCCCTCATCCAGTATGACTGCCTGATTCTGTTTTCATTTAAAGCACCTAAGTTAGTCATAGCGAGTCAATTTTGTCTGTAAGCTGAATCATACTTTCACATCCATAGCACACCACTTCTCTGTACCAAAATTTTCTTAATTTGTCTATTTTCTTTTATATATAAAAGAATACCTGAAACTGGGTTCTTAATAGAAAGGAAATGTATTTCTTACAGTTCTGGAGCCTAAGAAGTCCAAGGCTTAAGGGCTACATCTAATGAGAGCCTTCTTGTTGGTGAAGACTCTCTACAGAGTTCCAAGGTGGTGGGCTGAGTATGCTAACTTGCTTGCTCAGGTCTTCCTTTCACTTTGTAAAGCCAAGAGTCCCACTATGATGATAACCCATTAACCCACCAACTCATGAACATATTTTTGCATTCATGAAGGCAGAGCCCTCATGATGCAATCATCTCCTAAAGGTCTCACCTCTTAATGCCACCACTTTGACAATTAAATTTCAACATGAGTTTTGAAGAGGACACATATTCAAATCATAGCACTGGGCATCCTTGTTTGTTTCAGATTTTAGTGGAAAAACTTTCAACTTTCCCCTAGTTGGTGTGATGTTAGCTGTGGGTTTGTCACCTATAGCCTTTAGAGGGTCCAGGTTTGTTTCCTCTATTCCTAATTTGTTTAGAATTTTTATCATGAAGAGACACTGAGTTTTATCAATTTTTTTTTTTTGCATCACTCAGATGGTCATATGGTTTTTGTATTTGATTCTCTTAATGTGATTGTGTTAGTCGATTCTCATTCTGCTGTGAAGAAATATCCGAGACTGGGTAATTTATAAAGGAAAGACATGATGCAGAAGCTGTTAAATAATTATTTAGGCAGATAGTGAGGATAAAAGAGTCCTTGGTGGACTTTCCCTGTTAACAAAAGGCATCCCGCAAATCATTTCTTTTCTAATAAAGAGCAGCCTAGAAAACTAGAAAAAAATGGTATGCATATGTTGTTATTGGGAGTGTAAAGTAGTATAGTCATTGTGAACAACAGTAGGGAGATACCTCAAAAAATTAAAAATAGAACTACCATATGATCCAACAATCCCAGTAGTGAGTATATATCCAAAGGAACTGAAACCAGTATGTTGAAGAGATATCTGCAGTTCTGTGATTATTGCAACACAATTAACAGTAGCCAAGATATGGAATCAACCTAATTATCCATCAATTATTAAATGGATATAAAGAAGTTGTATATACACACAATGGAATACTATCCACTTATAAAAAACAAATTAAATTCTGTTATTTGCAACAACATGGATGAACCTACAGAACATTATGTTCAAGAAAAAAAGGATGAAGATCACATGATCTCACTCATTCTAGATCTTAAAAAGTTAATCTTATAGAAGTAGAAGGTATAATAGTGGTTACCAGAGGCTGGGAACTGTAGGATGGGTGATGCAAAGAGGTTGGTCAATGGATACAAAGTTACAGTTGGCTAGGAGCAATGAATTTTGGTGTTCTATAGAACAACAAGTGCACTATAGTTAAGAATAATGTGTTATATATTTCAAAGTAGCTAGAAGAGAGAATTTTATGTTTTTACCACAAAGAAATGACAAGTGTTCTAGGTGAGGGATATGCTAATTAACCTGATTTGATCATTCCACAATGTATGCATGTATCCCAACACCATCCTGTATCCCCAAAATATGTATAATTATGTGTCAATTTAAAAAATTTTAAAACATCATTCTAAATGATCACTTTAAGATTCAAGTTATATGATATTTTGACTCCTCCTATTGAAAATGTTTCAATGGTGCTGTTATTTCCCTACTAAGTTCTTTTGAGGCTTGTCTTACTCATTCACTGCTAATCAACTTTTATGAAAAACCAATTTAACTGTTGTTTCCAATATTTATATGTCTCACTTTGAAAAACAAAGGCTAGCAAAATAATGTGTGGTGTGTAATGACGGCAAAAAAAGTGCCCCCCCCACCACAGAAGTATCCTGACTAGTTAATATCATACCTGGACACACAAAAAATGAAGAAAGAATAAAGAGGGTACCTTTAAGTAATAAGTACAACAACTTTAACCATACTGTCAATGCGTGCTATTTTCTTTATTCAGAAGAAATGGGGTATAAATTTGCAAAGAAATTCTGAGATAATTGTATCCTATGATATCCTGGGTTGTAGCATCAATGATGTGACAATGAATACTGCACAGGCATTACAAGTATAGATTAGATAGTGATAGGGGAAAAATTATTTTCATAAATCTAAAGGATTGATTAAGTGAAATATGATGACAATCCTCTTGTTACATATATTAATGATGAGGTATATTATGAGAGAATAAAAACTCAGTACTAAAGCAACGAAGCATAGAATACTGTTGAAAATATTGTGTTTATTCGGAAATGTCTGATGATGTTTTAGAAATCATTTGCTGCAGCTCTGGCCCTAAAATTGAGCATATCACCTTGGGTGCATACACAAAAACTATAAATGCAAATCCAAGTGTCTGTAAAATACTTTTAAGTCATTCAAATTTGTGGAAAGATGAGAATAAAGCCAAAGGAGAATGCAAGTAAACTTCATTGACATTTTCCTCCATCCTCATCATTTTCATGTTTGGACCCTGGATGTTTTTGCTTCAGCAATCCATGGAAACACACTCCTGCAAAGTACTTCATTTAACTGCAGTTGATGTGTATGAAATGAAAGCTCTTACAAGATGTCACTAAATTCATAATTTATAATACTTGATATTATTACTATGACAGATTTTAGGATGATGAGGGAGCAAGCAAAGTGTACAGAAAAAAGATAAAAGAGTTTAGTCTGTAAGCATATTTAATTGAGAGACTAGAAGGAACACGAAGTGGAGAGAAAAATGAAAAAAAAGAAGCTGGAATTTTATATAGGATTAATTATTTTGTTGTCAATGTCATCACTGGGGAGGGAAAACATTCTTCTACTCCCTTAGGTTTTGTCTTTGAAGTCTGAGAATTAAACTGATAGAAGACAGATTAACAGGAGAAGGAACAAAGTTTACTCATATATGTTTGTAGGAGCTTGCAAAGATGGTAACTGAAAGAAGTAACTAGAATTTAATTTGCATAATATCTTAAAAGGGGAAGGAGAAAGAGGAAAGGAGAAGTTATAGAACAACAAACAATTTTAGGAAAAAAATTAGGGTCTTTGGGAGAGTCGATGGAAAGTATGACTCTTGTGATCATGTTTATTTATGCTACTTCTCATCAGAGTGCCAGCTCTCATCAGTGATGGGAGTGAACTTCCTCAGGCCGAGTACAGGAAGCCTCCATTGAAGGAAAATTTAAGAGAGTTGAATGTAATATTCTTATTTTAGATTATTATGGGTACATAATTGTTGTATATATTTATGGGATACATGTGATGTTCTGTTACAAGCATGCAATGTGTAATGATCAAAGTAGGGTAATTGGGTTGTCCGTCACCTCAAGCATTTACCATTTCGTTCTGGTAGGAGCATTTCAATTCCTTTCTTCTAGTTATTTTTAAACATATTTTTGTCAACCATAATCACCCTGTTGTGGCATTTGAAATTTTTTTCTGATAGTTTCTGTTTTTAGGCAGATGTTCTAGGGGTGGGGGCAAGGGTCAGACAAAATCTCTTTCTGCATCTGCTCATTCTCAAATGTCTTCAGCTCAAAATAGGTTTTAGGCCACAATGGCATATTCTGGGTCTCTGTCATTTTTTCTTATTGCCGATGGTAACAACTTAAACTGTGTGAATAGAAATCGAAGGGAGAAATATATTAATCATAACTAATAATAATAAAAACAAGAATCTGTAACATTCTAGCACTCTTTAGGTTCCTTCTAATAGCTATGGACTTTTATTTTCAAACACGTATGTCAAGAAAGAGTTCGAATCAATGGAAGAAAGTACGGGCAATGGTATATCCTGACAAAATATACATGTACTTGGAGAAAAGCAATATTCTTTCCTTTATCAATAACTTTATACTGCCTAAATGACTTGTATTTTTCACTGAAACCATCAATTACCTTTTAAAGCATCCATGATTTTTAACAACTGAAAATAGTGCTATCATACAGAAAAAAAATAGTATCATTGACAATGAACTTTTAAAAGGAGAATATCATCTAGTAGAATGACTTTTATTTTCCTGTCCTTGGTATGGCAGTGTGCTTATAAAATTAATCACAAAATTAGTACATCAATGTGTTGCTTATTTTGTCAGAAATTTTGTGACATATGGAAACAAAACCTGGGTGGAAATTCATTTCAGTCACCTGGTGAGAAATATATGAATTACTGGAATAATCTGTTAATTAAAAATTCTTCAATGCTCAATCTATTTAATTCTAAATTGCAGTTTCTAGGTTTGAGCAACATTTTAAATGCAAAGTGATTAGAAGCTCTCTTTCTTTTGTGTCTCAATTGTTTCTGAGCACAATCAATTTGACAAGTATCCCATGAGTTACCCGTAGAGCAGATGCTCTCTACATTGTCTCGATCAGCTGTCCAGAGCTCTCAGAATATGAAGATAAAACAATTTCACACTTGTCCTTAAGATTCTCAGACCCAGTATTCTATTGAATTATTTTCAAACATAAGTTATCATTTTCAGAAAGCAGATGTTCTAATAAAAAATACATAGCTACATGAACATTTGCATAGGGTTCATAGGCTGTAGAGTTGCTTTTTAAAAGTCTTTAAAAATCTGTAATAATGGTTTATGGTACCTTTTCTCTTTGTAATATACTTTTTTTCCCCCTAAAGACAATATCATGAAGCATGCTAATCTATTGAACAAATTAAATTGCTCCAAGAAGTAAGTTTCATTTTCTACTTTGAAACAGCCCATTAAACAACCCATAATTTACTAAGGTAATGCAGGAAAATTGCTACATTTTACTCCAAATACTTTAATAATCTTGAACATGACTATTTTAATATCCTCACCTTTAGTCATACTGGTTTAGTTTTACTTTAGCAGACAAAATAATGAGAGTACAGTTAAGAAGATGTCTTGAATTTTTCTATAATCCTCAGTTTATACAGAGCAGTAAATTACATTTTACCAAAAGCAGTAGATTAAGGATGAGGGCAATTTTTGGAGAAGGTAGCCTAGATTTCAAGTTGAAGGGAATAAAAATGTGTATTCATAATGCAATAAAATCTTCAGCAACTTAAAAATGCTTTTAGTAAAAGAACACTTAAGCTATTGAAATGAAATCTGCATTAAAGACTACAATTGCTTATTGAAAGAGGAAAAATAATATCAGTTATTTGCAAGTATTTTAGAGGATATCTTTGCTTATTAATAGAAAATTAAACCAATTTCTACAAGCTAGCAAAATCAAATTACCGATCCCTTTGCTCATCTTCTCATTCTACTCTTTCTAACTCAATATTTCAGATAGTTTAAAAATATGTAAATAAATGGCAACAATTTATAATTGAATTGCCCATGTAAATATGTAAACGTGGCATTTGCAGTAAAAAATCCTGCTTAACTTTCAAGACCTTCTCTTTTCCTCATATGTATTCAGGGCATAGCAGCTTGAAAAATCAATGATGTTCAACATATGTACACCCGTATCACTAATTTAATCATGAAAAGAAAAAGAAGAAATTTTTTTTGCCTTCAAAATTTACATCACTCAGATTTAAAAAATTTTTAAGAATATCTATTTGATATTTCTATATAGCTGAACTACCTTTTCATTTAAGAATGATACCAATAATTAAATATAATTATATAAAATTTTAAAATAAACATGTTAATATTTTCTTGATGGTGCTTAAGCAATATTGTAATGTATTACTTTTGTCTTAGTTTATCTTCCCTTAGAGGACACCTGGAGGCAAGGTTTCCAGGGAAAGTTGTTTATTTAGAAGATGACCATAGGAAAAGTCAGTAGAATAATAGGAAATATAAAGAGGACAGGGACAGTAAATTATCAAGCAAATACCACACTAGGCAGCTGGAACTTTATCCCACTCAGGATCTCTGAGAGCCAATACAGAATATTGACTTTAGAGTTATTCCACCTATTGGGCTAGAAGGCTGATTGATTATTGTTTGAGTGCTCTTTGAGAGAGACTAGTTATCCATCTGGCTTTGCCAGCCTGGCCCCATGCATAGAGAGACTGATCTCTTTCTACCAGAAAAACTCCTATGTCATTTTTTTTTTAATGTGTTGACTTTACTAGACTACAGTTCCCAGTTATTTAGTCAAATATGAATATAAGTACTGCTGTTAAGGGATTCTCCAGATATAATTTAACAGACTCTTAGTTGACTTTAAGTAAAGATTATCCTGGATAATCAGGCTGATCCTGACTAAATCTGTTGGAAGGCTTTACCTGTGAGCCTAAAACTTCCCTGAAAGAGAAGAAATGCTGCCTTTATGCAAGAGCTTTGACCCCACTCATGTGTTCCAGCCTGCCACGTTCTCCCTTGCTGAATTTGCCTTCCCTGTACATTTCAGACTTGCTTGGCCAACTCCTGGAATTGTGTGAGCTAAGTCAATGCTAATTATACACACATACACATACATACACACATAAATGTATACATATATATGCTTCTATAATTGAACTCTGACTGATACTCCTTCTGACAAAGATGCGGTTGCTGGCAATTGGAAATTGAGCTGATGTACATGGAAATGAGGTTTAAAGTGAACATATAGAATCCTCAAACTACACAGATGCATTCATAGCCCATATTAAGTTCTTTCTATCTGATTGATTTTTTTCAAGGTGATGGTTATTGGAATTCTGTGAAAAAAATAGATGTACATTAGGAGATTTAGTAGAATAAGCTATGGAAAATGTTGCTGTTTTGGTCCTGGGGATGCAACTGATATTTACTATCTTCCGCCTTTGCCGTCACATATTCTAGATATTCCTCCTCTTAAAGTCGGGTGTTAACGTCTGTTTCTTGTCATATAGTGTAACCTAGATCTTCATTCCTAATGAATCTGAAGCCTTGGTTAACGTGTCCATGTCATTCTGTGGTTGATTTGGCACTAATCATTGCTCCAGAAGTAACAGTGATGAGGGTTGAAGTCAGATCTAGAGGAAGACAAGTAATTGCTTCAGATATTGCTTTTTTGAAGTCTTCAATCAAAGGTAATTTGATATCCTCTAGCATGAGAAAGAAAGCCACTTATGACAGCCCAGAGAGGTCATGGAAACCGAGGTGTTCAAGATTCTCAATTGCAGTCGCTGAGATGTCTCTATTTCAGATACCACTCCTTCCCTATCAAGACCATTGCTTTTCTGTAGAAGATGTATTGGTCCAGAAATGCATTTTTTCTATTTTTTTCCCATAATCAGATTTTAGGCATTTTTATGTGCAGATTTCCCTCCAGCTGCAGGAGATGAGGGTCTCCTTGCTACATAGCCTATGACTTTGAGAACTTACAGAGCCTCTGAGCTCTGAGTTCATATTTGGTCAGTAGTTGCTGTTTTTTTTTTTTTTTTTTTTTTTTCTTTTCAAGAACTCAATGACAGTTAACAACAAAAAGCTCTATCCTCTTTACAACTTTATTTCTCCCTGCAGACCACCAATGTTAGAGATTCTGAGTAAAGCAATGTGTCCTCTTTTATCTACACTGTCTCAGATCATCATGCCAGAGTTTATTACCACCTCCTTGCATTTAATAACATGGTCCTTTTTAAAATAAAATACCTGACCCCAAAGTTATCAAATTCTAAAACCTAATCCTGAGGCTTTGCTTCCCAGGATTACATATGGTACTGTCTTACTATGGTTTCACAAAAAACAGAACCTGAGACAAGAATCTAAGTGCTAGTTATTTATTCAGGAAAGTAATGATAGGAAAGTGAGGAATTAAGGTAAGAAGGGAAAAATTCAGCAAAAAGCATATTATCAAGGAAGTTATATTTGGGAGGTAAAGTAGATCATACATCTCAGATTCATTCTCCTGGAAAAGTAATGAATTGTACACCAGTTTATGTCACTCATTAGTTGTGTTGATGGAGAAAGAGATCTATTTCCTAGAATTTTTGGTTTTTCATTCACATTGTTGGTGCATTTTTCTTCTACAAGAGTAAACTCTTTACAAAGACTCACAGGTGCTGGCTGTTGGTAGTCAGGAAGGCCTGCAAAAATCAATACAAATTAAAAACAATAAGTAGTAATTAACTAGAAGATATGGATGGGATATTCATATCAATCACATTTACCTTAAAAATACTGTATACTCAAGATAATATCTGTCAACCTTTGATTCACTTGGATGAGTAAGGCATGCATATGAAATAATTATTAAGAAAGCACAGTAACAACTTTTGAGAAAGTCATTGGGAACTGGTATTCATGGTGGATGACACAGCCTTTGGAATAAATGTGTAATCAGCATAGCATTACATAAATGATAAAGGGAACTGAAGAAGTAAGAAGGTCTATATTATAGTTTCCACACAAATATCATTGTTCATATGGATAAGGAAATATTTTTAAATAATATACACAATAGTGTAAGCGTATAGGAGATTCTCGTGGAAGTGGTACAAACACCACATTATATTTCTAAAAAGATTTTTTCATGTCTCAGATATATAAAGATAGTCTTGTGTGTTTCCAAAAATGTAAAATGTATAATCTATTTGGAATACATTTTTTTTTTCCTACAGGATGTGAAGTAGAAAGGTGTTTTCCTTACTTTTAATATAGATATCTTTCCTACAACCATACAGGATCAATCCTAGTTTATGAGGACCCTGGGCAAATAGAGTTTACAGGGGTCCTGTCTGTATAAACAATTATTTTCAAACTGAAGTATAAAATGCATGCATTCATGTGATGTAGAGTAGTTTAATGATATAGATTTGGATGGATAGAATAGAGGTATTTAAGAATTTGTTTATTGTCCAATTAATGCATGTGAAGATTTTCTGTAAAGTACAGGAATTACTGTTTACCATCCAATTACAGGAACCATGTATTCATGTTCTTTCTCACTAAATGTGTGTATCTCCCACCATGGCCAAATAATATTACTGTAGTTATTACTCATTAATTCATGCCATGGCTCTTGTGAACCTGTTTGTATTAAACCTATAATACAGATCTTCTTGCCTTTTCAGTTCCTTCCAGGACTCACTGCCAATGATTACATCAATACTCATGGCGCTTCATCATCCCCCATAAACGCTGGTTTTCAATGACTCTCTCAAAAGTTGTTATTGCATAATCTTAGTAACAGTCACAGATGGATGTCTTACCAAGAATATTAAGGAACGTGTGAATGAGAATTCCTATTCTTGTCATGTTAAATTTACCACTGAGATTTCATAATGATGTAATACAAAACATCTTCCAACCATGTTATCTCTTAAATTCTTTAGGACATAATCACTTCATTTTTAGAATGCAATCTTTTTCAGTGATGAACACACCCTAGTCTTCCACACTTCATCAGGGAGGGCAGGTGGGTAGCTCTGGGCAGTGCAAAAAGAGAGGTCTCATTCAGGAAGTAATGTTTACCCCTTCTCTGCCATGGCTTAAGACCGACTAGGGAGGCTGTAATATCCCCCATACATAACAAAGTCAAGAAAGGATATCAAATTAAAGGGTCTGTTGGTTTTGTGGAGCAAGAGTGTTGAAAGCTCACAGGATAAATGACACAATGCTTGAAAACTACCTGACACGTGGCATGAAGCCTGCTGAATGTATAGGCTGTGGATATCACCAGTTAAACTATACAGAGAGGGTTAATAACCCCTTAAACCTCAGATATTTTAAACCAGAGGTGAAGCTGCAGTGAAAACACGTGTGAGTAGACGCCAACCAAACACCTCATACTTATAGTTCTAACCCAAAATAAAACAGTAGGCAATTAGTAGCCCAGAGTCCTGAATGAATCTTGTGTATAACATTGAGAGTAATGCAAAACCAATAAGTCAGCACCTTCCTGGTTACTCAGTAGCACAAAATTCCACAAAATAAATACTGTCAGTGGAAGCATCCCACTCACCAGGCCACCCTATTGGATCTGACACATATCTATGGAGCACAAGAATAACTCTTAGGCATATCAATCTCCAAGTTCCTAAGATATCCAACAGGCTTCATATCCAGGGGTATAAAAAGGGAGTACAGAATGTTCCTCAGGGGGAAACTAGGGCCCAAATAGTGAGGCTTGTATACTGTTATTGGTGGAGGTGCCTTTATTTGACTGAAGCAATCTCTAAAGGGAGACGACAGCAGGGACTATTTAGGAACAAAACTCTGATTTCTTGGGAGTAATAAGTAATAAGTACTTTATTACAGAAGGTGCTTATGGGCAGGAGATCAAAATGTCCCTTACAGGAATCTTTTTTAAAAGTATTTTATAACTTAGGTATAAAATAATAAAATTGGCTTTTATATTTTGATTATATATCTGGCATATCGACTAAACTTTCTTATAAATAAAATACTTCATGAAAACTTTGATCTGTTAATTATATGAATTTTTTATTTTACATTGAATGAATTTTAAAATCTTTGAAGAATATCCAACATGGTCATAATTTATTTATTTCTATGAATTTTTAAGCTTATTCTGCGGATTCTATGTTTATGATTGTGATTGTCTATAATTTATCCAATAGTATTATTACATTAGTTTTAAAATAATTTAGACTGCTTTCTATTTTTGTATTCTTTGAAAAAAAAAGATGAAATATTATAGTTATCTGCCTCTGAACATTTGTTAAAGCTAACAATAAAACAGTCAACTTTTTCAATAGGGATTTTTTATGGCAAGATTTATAATAATGTTTTTTTTAGTGGTTCTACAAATTTTAATTCTTTATAATTTTTAAGAGATTTTATACTATATAAACTAATACATTTAATAGCATAGAGTTCATGTTATTTTCTTTGTAATTTTGATGTTCTTGCTAATTTTAATTAAATAAAAATTCTAAAGTAATTTTATTTCTTTTTCAATTATTGGATCACTGCTGAAGATTTAGCTAGTTTAAATACAACTTCTCTTATTTATAGTTAACACTATTTGTTTGTTTTTTCGAGTTGACAGCTATGAGTGCAAAGTTACATTGAATAATTTCTTATTAGTCAAGGTGTTTATATGTTGAATATTACATCTTTATATATGCTATCAGATTAAATGTAGACTTTTATATTTCTTAAAAGGACAAAAATTGTGATTAGCATTGTCTCAACTTTAGCGGTGCTATTTCGAATATGCAAGACCAAATTATTTTTAAAATATTGGATTTCTCAATTATCATATTTTTTAAATTGTAGAAATCATTTGGTGTAAAAACCACATATCAAAAGGGTTCTTACATGTATAACAAGTTATATGTAGTCACTAGGTTGAAAATCGAAATTAATAATCTATAAAATATGAGGCACTGGTCTAAAGTCTTTATGGTAATATCTGTGTGTTTGATGTTGCTGCTATTCTAATATCAGAAGATGAGATTCTATGCATCTGTGATACAAATTAATTATACTTTCATTACATTCAACTTATGAAACACAAGTATGCTGATGACACTTGCTTATGGTGCGAACATCAACAATGTCTTATTTCATAGTAATGATTTTAAGGAAGTATGAATATTTGATAATAAAATTATATTGCAATATATTATTTAATGTATCTTATTATAATCTAGTTCTTAGAGAATTAGTGGCCAGTGGTTTATGTTTCTAGTAATTCCATTAAAATAAGAAAACTCTGGAGAAACCATTTCTGACCTGATAAGTAAGACTGATTTTTCTGTAACTTTTACAAATTTCTAACCATAACTGAAGACTTTTCAAGTTAAAGATGAACAAGGCCAATGGCAGATTGAGTTTATTCTACCTGAGGCGACTGTCCTGTTTAGCATAGGTAAAGATCAGAGTCTGGAAGAAATAAAGAAATAAAAATATTCAGTAAATTTCTACAAACGTAGTTCTTAGAAATTTATTAGTAGATTTGATATGATCACTTTGAACTACCCTGTATAAATATTTTATTTATATAAAATAATTTTTGTTGTGTTGAATTTGTGGTATTTTAAAAAAAGTTTTCTCTCACAAGTCATCTCTTATTTGAGCTAACTCATGAAACAATTTGAATAAGTCAGCATAGTTCTTAATACTCTCAAGATGTCAAATAACTGAGATGCTTAAGGCATGATGAGTTTCTTTAAAATTAGTATAGCATAAAATAGAATGATTTCAATTATCCAATTCTATGCTATTACTTAATACAGCTATATGAAAACGATTGTCAAAAAGCTAAATCTTCTGAAGCAGTATAACTGAGAAACAGCTGCATAAATCCATTACAATGACAGTTCTAAATTGCATAAAAATAGTGCAGAACAATTTACCCAAATATAATTTAATCATATCTCTTCCAAACAGCAAATATGCATAATTGTGGATTAAAAAATTAAGTCTAAAAGAAAATGTAATATTACTGTCTCTATTTTAAAGTAAGTATCATTAGGTAATAATCTAAAAAATGAGCAGGTTAGTTAAAATATGCATAAAATGAGTATCATATATCATATTGATTATAAAATTATTTTTGATTATGAATTTTACATTATGCAGATAATATAAAGAGATTTTTAAAAAAATCATCTAGAGTCAAAATATCAAGTTTCTAGCAAAGTACTCATAGAAAAAAGTTTAAAGTGTTCTGAAAGAATAAAACCTAGGTTATTATAAAATAATGAAATTGTAGAAATAATATTAAGTGTACAGTTTTATATGAATGATAAGTTTTATATTCTAACATAGCTGGTTGTAATGAGATATCTAATGCATGACCAGAAAATATACAAAGCTATCTAAAGGAAATTTAAATAAATTGAAACTTAAGTGATTGAATCATGACCGGGCAATGTCTTGCCAATATAACTGCACAGTAATAGTGTAAATTACTTGAAACCATGAAAGAATTCTGAACTGTTGTGACTCACTGTATTTGGAAACAAATATAACAATGTTAATGTTCTCACTAAAAGTAATAATAATTCCCTTAATATCTGCAAATAATATATTATGTTGTAAAAAGAAAAAAAAAATTTTTCTTTCTATTTAAAATGAAACTTTGAAGACATATACATGATTTTTTAAAATTATTCTTTCATTTTTGTGGGTACATGGAAAGAGTATGTTAGAAGTATTAATTATCAGGTGAGATATAGCATATTCAGGGAAGATAATTAATAGGTAGAAATATAGCATTTGGTAGAGGAAATAAGACCTAGGGTTAGATAGATCAGTAGGATGACATAGTTTACAATAATCTATTGTATATTTCAAAATTCCTAGAAAAGAAGAATTAGCGTGGTTCTAGCATAAAGGAAAGACAAAGTGATGGATATTACTAAGTACACTGATTTCATCTTTAGATGTTACATGAATGTAGTAAATTATCACATATATCCTGAAAGTATGTGTATCTATTATGCATTAAAGAAACATATTATCTAAATATTATAATAATTATTAATGAAACCTTGGTAGTATTTACACATATAATTTTTTAAATGCAATAACAAAAGTTTAAAATTAAATTTTATTGATGTTTTGATGACAATTTTAAAAACCTAAACCTAGTAAATCTTGTAGATTAAATAACAAGTTATAATAGCATCTAGGGAACATGGGATCAAATAAACAGATGAATAGCTTTTAAGGGACACTCAAGTCTTGCTTGTATTCTTCTACTTTCACTTCTCATTAATTGCTCCTACTGTAACTCATCTTTAGTAAAGATTGAAGACATGATTTCTCTAAAGTTGAAGTGGAAAAATTCTAACCTCTATTTATATGATTTAAGCATGAGAATTGGGCCAAACTTTAAAAAGGTAGATATGTTGAATTTGCTCAAGTTATCATATATTAATAAAGTATCTCCTTTTAGCTATTTTTCCTCTGTATATACAAGATAATGAGACTTTGGCTCAAGCCTAGGTATCTATTTTCCCTTCTTTGGCTTCTCTATCAACCATGGGGCTACTAGAGTATATCTGCTGCCCATATTTGGTTGAAGATTGGGGCTGACATAAAAGTTATCCATTTGAAAGCATTAAAATTGCCT